>NC_064920.1:156563708-156868935 GCF_023897955.1 Schistocerca gregaria | reverse complement strand
CTTCGCATAGGGCTTTGTTTCTACTACCAATTACGTTAAAACAACATATCCCATTACTTTACACTTCCTGTGTGTGGTCTTCAGTCACTTTCTCTTACAGGAATATTCAAACCTTGATTTTATTGTCTCTTTTGTGAATTGTTTCCCGACCTTGCTTAGCGCCAATGACAAACAGCAATGCGAAAACGTGTTAGTACCGTGAAATAGCACCTTCAGTGTCTCAATCTTTTACGATCGACAGTTATCACGTTCCGTGGTATTACTCTATCTCCCTTGAACGCCGGCCGTGGTGGTCTCGCGGTTCTAGGCGCGCAGTCCGGAACCGTGAGACTGCTACGGTCGCAGGTTCGAATCCTGCCTCGGGCATGGATGTGCGTGATGTCCTTAGGTTAGTTAGGTTTAAGTAGTTCTAAGTTCTAGGGGACTGATGACCACAGCAGTTGAGTCCCGTAGTGATCAGAGCCATTTGAACGATTTTTGAACCCTTGAACATTATACTAGAAGTTTTAAAAGTTCTTTCCACAAACTAGACACTGATTTTCTGATCTCAGATGCTATCACATATTGTCATTGGATTTCTGGATTCAAATAGACTCTGTGTGTTCCTGATTTCTTCTACAGTCCGAACTTGATGAGCTGACTTTATGATTACAGAAAAGTGAACTACTGTTCTTTGCTACAGATTGTTAGTTCAAATGGTTCAAATGGCTCTGAGCACTATGGGACTTAACGCCTGAGGTCATCAGTCCCCTAGAACGTAGAACTACTTAAACCTAACTAACCTAAGGACATCACACACATCCATGCCCGAGGCAGGGTTCGAACCTGCGAACGTAGCGGTCGTGCGGTTCCACACTGAAGCTCCTAGAACCGCTCGGCCACTCGTGGCCGGTTGTCTGTAAGCTACTGGTAAGTGAGCTCTCATTTTGTCTTCATCTACTACCACATTCATTCTGATATAATAACGAAAATATCTTTTATTTAATTGCTCCTGACTTTTAAGTGAATTTAATACGTTACAGAACTTCTTTTCTTTACGCGTCAGTCACTGTCATATTTTTTATTGTCCATGTGGTTGGCGATATATGTTACGCTGGCAGCAGTGCTTGTACAAGTTTGCCGCGCTGACGATTACCAAACTGTTATTTTTTCCGTAGCATGTTACTGAAATATTTCCTCCAATGACAGTAGGCTCTGATGTACTTTGCCATCGATACCCACGACCGAGATCATACCACACGTATTATTCACCAGACCAAAATGAATTCTAATAACACTGTAAAAGAGAGATATACTGCCTAAAAAAATTATATTCTCGTCTTAGTTCTCACCAATGCGATCGGCAGATTTATTTCGTCCAGTTGTATTCTATAACACAGCTGAACTGCAACAAAAGACCCTTTCTCATCAAATTATCAGAACCAGAGCGATCATTACTTCATACATTCTGTCGTAAGAAGCAGTGGGGTTCATTGAAACTTGGAAGCAAAAACATGTGCACCCGCAGTGCTTACGACACATAACAGCCACTCCCAAAAGTCGTTCATTGTGACTATTTTCGAATAACAAAGATTCCAATGGGAGCACGTGTTCCACCATTCGGTCAAATGTTGAGGAAAACCAGAGAAAACTTTAAGAGGGTCGTTCAAACTTGAGATATTGACATTATACAATTCAGACTGACAGTACATCTGAAAGCTGAAATTTGTGACTGGTTTTTTGTGTTTATGGGAGATTTGTGTTTTCAAAAGTTTGTGATTTTCAGCTTCAACATTGGATATGACTGAATAATTTTCCTCAGGTGAGATGAGAAGAGGAAGCAAATTTACTGCAACGAGATTTTCACTCTGCAGCGGAGTGTGCGCTGATACGAAATTTACTGTTTGCTATGTAACCAAGGGTCAATAGTCTCTTGTGTGTGCACAAGGACATTTGTCGCATGTTCTTCATGGCACTTTATTACTCTATGTTCACGATTAACCATCACAAATCAAACGTAAAATTCATGAACTCACATCATCATGTCAGCAGCAGAAGATAAGGGAACCGTCAGAGTTATACATAAGTAGATGGACTTCTTCCCTTAATTGGTTCATTGAACTGATAGTTTGTCCACACCTAATTCACTCTGTCATTCTACAAATATGATTACATTTCTTCTACATATACACTGAAGCGCCAAAGAAACTCGTATAGGCATGCATACTCAAATACAGAGATGTGTAAAAACACAGAATACGGCGCTGCGGACAAGTAAGTGGCGCAGTTGTTAGATCGGTTACTGCTGCTACAATGGCAGGTTATCAAGATTTAAGTGAGTTTGAACGTGGAGTTATATTCGGTGCACAAGCGATGGCAAACTGCATCTTTGACGTACCGATGCAGTGTGGATTTTCCCGTACGTCCACTTCACGAGTGTACCATGAATATCAGGAATCAGGTAAAACATCAGATCTCCGACATAGCTACGGCCGGAAAAAGATCCTGCAGGAACGGGGCCAACGAAGACTGAAGAGCATCGTTCAACCAGGCAGACGTGCAACCCTTCTGCAAACTGCTGCAGATTTCAATGCTGGGCCATCAACAAGTGTCAGCTTAGCAATCATTCAAGGAAACATCGTCGATATGGGCTTTCGAAGGCCTCTCGTGTAACCTTGATGAGTGCGCGACACAAAGCTTTACGCCTCGCCTGGGCCCCTCAATACCGACATTGGACTGTTGATGGCTGGAAACATGTTGCCTGGTTGGACGAATCTCGTTTCAGATAGTTTCGAGCAGATGGACGTGTAAGTAGACTACCACATGAATATATGAACCCTGCATATCACCAGGTTACTGTTCAAGCTGGTGGAGGCTCTGTAATGGCGTGGAGTGTGTGCAGTTGGAGTGACATGGAACCCCTGAAACTTCTAGAAACGACCCTGACAGGTGACACGTAAGTAAGCATTCTGTAGTATTATCTGCATCCATTCGTGTCCATTATGCATTACGACTGGCAGGTCTAAACTTGCTGCAGAAAGCCTCCAGGAACACTCTTCTTAGTTTAAAGACTTCCGATGGCCACCATACTCCCCAGACATGTACATTATTTAGCATCTCGGGGACGCCTTTGCAACGTGCTGTTCAGAAAAGATCCCCATCCCCTCCTACGGAGTTATGGACAACCCTGCGGTATTCATGGTGTTAATTTCCGCCAGCACTACTTCAGACATTAGGCACTTCCGAGCGTTCGTGGGGCCCCTTTACGATATTAGGCAAGTGTACCACTCTCTTTGGCTCTTTTGTGTATCTAACAATAGGATTTGCATCACATTCTCACTATACAATAGTTCAGCTTGCCTCCAGATTACATGTAAATGAATCACTGGTATTAAATTTAAGCAGTATAACACAAAATAAATATTTACTGTTAAATCACCAAAACAGACTTGCAAACTGCTGGGGAAATGAATCTACCAACATAGCCTGAGCAACCATAATTATTTCTACAGTAATACGCTACTACATTAGGTTCATATCATATTGGTGAGAATTGTTTTTCCAAGAGTTCTCTACTTTATATTTCAATAAACACAAATTGCTAATATTTTGTTTTTCATATGCACAAGTAACATAATATATTTCATCTGAAAGGGGAGTGACTTTTTGTTAATGTAGTATATCTCATTAACAATCATTAAAAAGCAAATAAAAAACTTCCAACATTATTCTATTACATACTTTCTGTAGCTTTAACAATTTACTAACTACATATTTACATCTGATTATTTGTCATCATGCAAAGTAAGTAAGAGCTACTCACTACTCTTTCTATTCACACATACAAAAACATAAACTGTTTATGTATACAAGGGAACAGGTCCTCTCAGATTTTTTTTAATTTCTTAACTGAGTAAATCATTTTGTGAGCACACATATACTATTATTACTTTAACCTATTAATAAATGCACGTATATGTTCACCATATCCATGGTCCACTGGGGTATTCTATCAATGGCTGTGTTCCTGCTCCTCTTATGTTGAAAACTACTGTTTTTTTACTGATCAGTAAGCACTATAGTGAAAGTCTCGTTATACATCAACAAATATTTAATATATTGCTATAACTATTAATGTATATAGTTCTGCTGTCCTGGCGATGATAGATTCATTTTACCATTTTATTGCTGTAGTAAGAGATTATGTAGGCTCCTGCATTTGGAATCGCTGCGAATACAAATGAACCTGTTAACAATAGTTGCCATTTCCTAACTTTTTACATTACAGAGTGATACGTCCCCTTAGAAAAATTATACAAGACTGTGCTTAAACTGACACACAATACTTTTAGCGCAACGCAATCTGACTTTAAAAAATCCCTACAAAAGAATGGCCCTGACTAACATTAACTTATACGTTTCACAAATCACTTACCTCAAAAAAATCTTGTGTACTCGAACTACTGCAATACAGCGAGCGCCATTACTCCCAGATAAATAAAAGATTCAAACTACTGAAGGCACTAACTACTGATAGCCATAGTTAGCAAATCAGAGATTTTGATAGAGAACAAACAATGTATTTACCTCAATAGTGTTCAAAAGTCATAATGTATATAGCAGTTCATGGCATGCCGCCTTACAAATTTCAAAACTCCGCCATCTCTCTCCCCACATCCTACACTTCTGGCGGCTCATCTCCTACTGCGCAACGCTACGCGCCGCTAACAGCCAACAGCCAACTGCCGAACGCTACAATGGCGAGTATTACAACAATGTCAACCAGCCAGAGACTGCGCACAGCACAGCCAGTGATTTTCATACAGAGGTAGTGTTACAAATAAAAAGACCTAAACAGCCTACTTACATAGCCCCCACGCTCCCCACAAAAAATTTTACAAATTGTTTTGGGCAATGTACAATACAGATTTGAAAAAAAATTTTATAATTATAATTACAATAACAAAGAAATCAAATGCACACACTTATTGATACAATGTTGGTCAAAAGCTAAAATTTTCTCATAGTCCATAAAGACAGTCCTGATCATTCATCACAGTAAAATAGCAGTGTTTTCTTCAAAGTCTGAGCAGTAAAAGAAAATGCACACGGAATTAGTGGATTTCCATGCAGTCTTGAAGTAATAGTGTTGTCCTTCCAACGGAAAGACAGTGCTGACTCTTGACATGCAGACAGGTAATGGGCCACAACAGAGCAAACCCACAGCAGAGTGAGTCGAAGTTGAAGACTATTGGTAGGTAGGTCATCACAGAGAAGACCCACTGTAGTCCTGGTAGAGATTATGTTATTGGTGGGCCACCAGAGGTGTAGACCCACTGCAGTCCTTGTAGAAATAATGGTACTGGTGGGTCATCAAAGGTGCAGACCCACTGTAGTCCTTGTAGAAATAATGGTATTGGTGGGTCATCAAAGGTGCAGACCCACTGTAGTTCTTGTAGAGACGGCGAGCAGCCATCTGTTGCAACTGTGCAGGTGCACAATCACCATCGAAGAGTCTTGCAGAGAATATAGCAAGTCCATAAACCACCACTTGTCCACTCACAAAGAATTTGTTTGAAATGTCCTTAGAACCAGCAATGCTGTTATCCAGTCCCTTGCTCAATTATTAACACACATGCAAACACTATACACCCCTACTTCTCACATATTGTCCATATACTAAGACCAACAGAAATGTGTGCAGTGAAATGTATTTTACAAGTTACTTATTTTGATGAACTGGTGTCAACTACAATTATATAACATAAGAATACCATAACAAAGGTACAAAATACGTCATTAAAGAACATAACAATACAGATAACATTTGTAGTAATAGGGGCTTTACAAAAGAATTGCAATAACAAATACATCAGTGTTACAAAAATTATGACATAAGTACATACATAAAAGTTCAGAATAACTTTTGAAACATCAACTTCACACATGAGCATTACAACAAAACAGAATAAATAATGTGCAAACATCTTTATGAAGTATATAACATGTTATTAATGCAAATTATATTTTAGGATAACAGTATTCATCATCATAGTGAATGTAGCTTAGTATTAGAAGAGAAAACATTCTATGAAACAGTACACAGAGACAGGAAGAAAACAAATACACAAGGGTACACAAACACATACTGGGATAACACAAAAGGAAAGGACAGGGTTTGTTTTCAGGGTAACATTTGGTACTGCAGTCCAACCCAAAACTTCATTCTATAGATCATCCCTCTTATTTCAACATGTGCTCCAGCCAAAAAAAATCCTATCCAAGAATGCTTTCTGTATTCTGTTCACATCCTCTTTCAAAACTAGTTTTTCTCCACTGTACACTACGTTTTTGGCCAAACCATTTTCTTATAGCTTCTCAATGCTTTTCTTCCAATTCGTCATAGTTAGTTTCTTATATAGTCTACCCCCTCTTCAGCTAACTTAAACCTACTGAGCTCAGATGCTAAACTAAGGGACGACGCAATGCAGCAGCACAAAGCAATTAACACAAACAGCAATGACAAAAAAATGCAAATTGGCAAAAAAAGGCATCAATATAGGACTTAGCAAAGCAAATGCAACATTACAACTAATATGAAGCAATGAACAGCAACAAGAAAAATAAATCAGTACTAAAACTGGCTTAACAGAGTAATACAAAGTGAAATTCAGTAACACTATGCCTGGCAAACACCAGCAGCAATTGCAATAACTTATATCTAAACATGACAAACCTCAAGCAGAAAAAATATTACAGTCAAGACAACAATGCAGAAAAGGGAAATGTCTATTCACATGTTAATATCTATGTCATTAAAATGGTGCACCACAACACTAATTCTACAAAAGATATTACTAAGTAGTTGAAAAGAAAATTAAGTATGCAGTAACTGTTGTTAATCCCTTCTTATTTTTCTTTCCTTTCCAAGTGCTCCTTTTTCGAAGAAGGTGGATCATAAAATGATTATTTAATAGATCTGTTGACAGAAAGTGTTCACATTAGCAAATGCATTTAATTTTATTTTATAAAACCAATGCTTCAACACAGCTGGAAACCAGATATCAAATGAAATAAGCAACTATGAAAGGCAAAGCATAAAAATATCATTCAATAGTCATGTGACATTTCATAAGTTAGTACAAATTCTCTCAACTCTCGTAGAAAGACGCTTGTCATTATCAGGTGTGCAGATGTAAGAAAGTATCTTTCCAAGTAATGAGCGTGTCGTTTTTGCGATGCTTTCTACAAAGGAATGTCAATAGCGAGGATAATGGCCTCTTCCTTTTTTTACCTAATGGCTTTCTTTTGTCAGGTGGCTGTAGCGCAGCTGGGTGCCCACGACGCATTACGTGCAGGTGGTCACTTAGCCGTCTTATTATGGTTAGTGGATTTGTATTGAAGCCTATTTGTAACTTCTTAACACGGTTTCACATAATTGATCCAGATCGTCTGCTTCTTATGGCAGCAAGCCCTCACGAATCTATCGTAATTTGTGATCGTCTATACAAAAATATTTGTTTCTGTGTGGTATTTTGATTAGAGTATCTGTTTAATCTGCTGTTGTTCTGGAAAATTTTTACCAGCAGTAGTTAGTGAATTTGTGAGATTTTCAGAGGATATAACATGTGGTTTTCCTAATTTTGATGAACAAATTACAGACTGCAACAAGGTACCTGGCACCTGAACATGTTCTCAGGAGGGAGCCACGGATGTCCACTGTTTCTAAATTTAATGGCATGCAACATGCATTTACAGCGCCTGTACGATGGTTTTGTCTTCTGGCAGATAGTGCAATTTTTCAGTAAATTTTGCTCTATCCTATGCAGTTTCGGAAAATAACAAAAAATCCCTATCTTACAGCCACATTTTATGACATCAAAGTGTCACCACACATAATGTCTATTCCAAATTGATTCCTTTTGATAATCTACATGGACGCAAAACCACTACTAATCAGATTCCTAGACTTACGATAAAATAAAAGGTCATTTACTATGGTATAGTGGCCAGTGAGGCTTTTTACTTTGGTTTTGCTGCAAGTGTTGCATCAGAGTTCCACTGAGAATCTGCATTTTGCGACCTTGAAATATTTCTGTCTACATTTACATAATCATTCCCATGGACTTCATGATTAGAAACACTCTAAAATACGAAAATCGCTGTTTCATGTTGGAGTTTTTGAAAACCAACTCTTTCTTCCTTAACTATGTGAGCCTAGGAATGCTGGCCGTTGTGGCCGAGCGGTTCTAGGTGCTTCAGTCCGGAACCGTGCTGCAGGTTCGAATCCTGTGTCGGGCATGGATGTGTGTGCTGTCCTTAGGTTAGTTACGTTTAAGTAGTACTAAGTCTAGGGGAATGATGACCTCAGATGTTAAGTCCCATAGTGCTTAGAGCCATTTCAACCATTTTACCCTAGGAAAATGAACAAGATACTCCCCAAAACAATGATTCTTTAATTATTTATTTATTTATTATGTTATCACACACACTTCAGAATGCGTTAACAGCAATCTGCGCTACTAGAGTGCTACGAAATAAGTAGCTGGACGGATTAGGCTGAAGTTAATGTAATTCTTTCAGAACATGTTATACTTTATTTCAAAAACTTCCATTAAAATATCACAATAAAGTTATTCTCTCCCAACAGCTTAAGATATAATTTTAAAATTTAAATTTAGTACCTCCACAACTTCCTCAGCAGTTACAAAATGCTACTAACGATACCTTATGAAAGGCACCATATTAAACACAAATTCATAAATCCCCCATTATTGATGCATTGAATATACTGTTGTGACGTGAATGGCACTAAGCCTCAATAATGTAAAAATAGATGCCTTATATAAACAAAAAAGGTTCAACTGTCTATAAGTACCATGAGACTTAACATTTGAGGTCATCAGTCCCCTAGACTTGGAACTATTTAAGCCTAACTAACCTAAGGACATCACACACATCAATGCCCTAGGCAGGATCGAACCTACGACCGTAGCAACAGCGCGGTTCCGGACTGAAGCGCCTAGAACCGCTCGACCACAGCAGTCGGCTATGTAAACAACAACCACACACATTTATGTAGGTAGTTAATAAAAAATATATATGTATTAAACTAATGCCAAACCTGAGCTTCGATTGAATACAGCAACCAACAAGAGCCTTTCTGTATTGCAAATAAGGCCACCTAGCACCTCTTCGCGTGCGACGAGGCACACCAGGCTTCACAACCCCCAACAGGTGACGGTTAGAACACTGGACCACCCGATGTTAGACACCGCTGTTGACGATACAGAGCCAGCAAAATTATCACGTTCAGGAGTGGAGTGGATTCGGTCGATGCTCGTTATAAGTTCAAAACTGGTGGCGCAAGAGAAGTTCTGTCGTCTCTCCACAGCAGACGGCAGGCAGCATCGTTTAGGAGGCTCCGCTTTCACACTGCCCACAGGGTCACTCAATACTGCGTGTGGGAGCTCGAATGCGTCGCAACAGTGGCGGCCGGCAACACTACAAACAGGTGCCTTGTAATCTGTTTTCACCTAGACGTACAGTGACCAGCGGCTTTTAAAATAAATGGCAATGCCTTCTCAGAACTTCATTAGTAACCGAGGCATAAGCATCAACTTAATTACTGTTGTTTGGAACTAAGTTACAATTTGCCGTTAGAGAACAGTACCTTAATGAGACAAATTCAGAGAATTCTACACATGTATTTTAGCCCTTAGGACAACAGCTCAGTTTGCAGTGGATAGACAAATGAAGTGTGACATATGAACTTGACACTTACGGTTCGGATAAACGTAAGGCACATGACGTAAAATAACATGGCATTTTCTTTTCAATTTTATTCTTGTCATCGTGGTGTAAGTAAAAAAAATGTTCATATTCTGACAGCTGTGTAAAATTAAAGATTTTTTTATTACTAGACATTTTTTTAATAGCTGTATCGATATTTAAAGAAACCCTACCAAACTGTTGTGGTGCCATTTACGAAGAGACATATTCATCACTCAAGTTGTAATTTAAAGCTCTTCGATGGAACTCTACCTGTGAAGGGGATAGTGAAATATCTGGGAATAACCTTGGATGAGAAGCTAACTTGAACCGCTCCCATTAAGAGCATGTGCTCCAAGGCAAAACGTATTCTAGTGAGTACTAGGAGAGCTTGTAAGAAAAACTGGGGCCTAAGCCCGAGGGGTATGCACTGGATATATACCACAGTTGTTAGACCTAGGATTTCCTACGAGGCCGTAGTGTGGTGGAAGAAGATATAACAGCGGGTTACTGATAAGAAGCTTGCTAAGGGGCAGAGATTGGCCTGCTTAGCCATAGCGGGAGGAATTAGCAACACACCAACCCCTGGAATGGAAGCCATGCATGATATTCCTCGACATAACCTTTGGGTCGAGATGGAGGCAGCAGCTGGGACACACAGACTTAAAACCGCCAAAACTGGATCGCATTCGGATATCCAGAACCACACACTAACCTAGTGAGTGAGGTAAATATTGGAATGGCTGGGCCACTATATAATAACCCCCAACTGCTTCGACAAGCCTTACAAAATAATAATGGGAAATGGGGAGCACTGGGTAAAAACTGTTCGACACCGTATGGGGGGCATCGTTTGGTTCACCGATAGGTCGGAAACAGACAAAGGCGTTGGGGCAGGGGTGTACAGGGTTCAGCCAAGACTAAAGAGCATCATCTCGCTAGGAAAACTGGCCTCTGTAATCCAAGCTGAAATTGCTGCAATCAGGGCATCTGTGGAGGAGAATATACGTAGGTGTTTCAATGACTGTAGCATCTACATCTATTCAGACAGCCAGGCAGCCCTGAAATCATTGGCAGCTCCTGCAACAAGACCTAAGATTGTTGCAGATTGCCACAGGGCTCTGGTGGAGCTAGGCGGAAGCAATAGGGTGTACCTGATGTGGGTCCCTGGCCACTCAGGGGTCTGTGGCAATGAACAAGCCGACAGATTGGCTAGGAAGGGAGCAACAACTCCATTTATTGGACCGGAGCTTGTCCTGACAATCACCAGGAAACAACACGTAGGATATTGGACCAAGATCAAATGGCTCTGAGCACTATGGGACTTAACTACTACGGTCATAAGTCCGCTAGAACTTAGAACTACTTAAACTTAACTAGCTTAAGGATATCACACACACCCATGCCCGAGGCAGTATCCGACCCTGCGACCACAGTGGTTGCGCGATTCCAGACTGTAGCGCCTAGAATCGCTCGGCTACTCCGGCCGGCGGACCAAGGTCTATAAACAAAAACATGGTAACGTAATGATGCCCAAGTCATGTTTTAAAAGAAGTTCTATAATCCTGAGATTTTGACACGAACGAGATCAAACTCATAACTGGACTGATGACTAGCCATAGAAATTTCAAAAAACACCTACACACAATGGGCATAACGGAAGAGGACTCTAAATGTAGCATATGTGATGAGGATGAAGAAACTGCGTCTCACCTTATTTTCAAATGCATGGCATTGGAGAGTAAAAGATACAGAATCTTCGGGACAACTAGTCCTGAAGAAATTGTATCTATCAAAAAACTGGCAGAGAGACTACTTGCACTATTTAAGGGCTCTGGTTGGCTTTACTAGATATACAGGGAGCGATACCGCACAATAAACCTAGTTTTGCTGCGGGCAGCGGCAGGTCAGACCTAAGCTGTTTCAATTACCCTGTAAAAATCAATCAATCAATCAATGAACCCTACCAAAAGTTGTTACATAAATGAATATTGAGGTGGCTTAGAAATGAGGCTCCTCCCCTTTCAACTTAACTTTTGTGTTGTTCCTTCAGATCAGATGGATGATGGTACCTTTGCCAATCTTGCAATTTTATCAACTGCGTACAATAACTGATTACCTAAAAAGTGTCTGCACTCATTTAGTCTCCCGCAGATTTCTCACATATGTTTTTATGTTGTATACTTTATATTCCAGAGAGAATGTTTGAGGAATCGTGACGTACATCGTTCGAAAGCCATCACATCAATTAAGTATAGCATCTTTGTGTTCAAGCACTTCATTTAATATGGAACCTGCGTCTTTCTTTCTCTCAAAGTCCGCATCAGTGTTGTTACTGCTACTTATGGTGGAAAATAAATTGACATTTTCACGGTCATTTCGCTTATCGAACGCTGGTGCGTTTAGCAATACCCACGGCCTGATGCACTCATCAACCAGTATTTTATTGTCCTGCCATACAAACTAGCAATTTACAGAGTAACTAATATCTGGCATATAGATTTAAATTCAATACATGCCATGTAATGTGTCCTTTAGACAATAAACCTTTACTTATGAACTACATACTGGGAGCATATTTAATTGTCTTTTTGATTTTCATTTGCTCTCTACTGCCAGACAAAGGGTACATCACCAACGGATGATTTTTTTGTCCTGCGAACCACATATAAAAACGTTGTTCTTCTTTCTAAGAATGAATTTTAGAAGATTCAAATGGTTCAAATGGCTCTGATCACTATGGGACTCAACTTCTGTGGTCATCAGTCCCCTAGAACTTAAAACTACTTAAACCTAACTAACCTAAGGACATCACACACATCCATGCCCGAGGCAGGATTCGAACCTGCGACCGTAGCAGCCGCACGGTTCCGGACTGCGCGCCTAGAACCGTGAGACCACCGTGGCCGGCCCAATTTTAGAGGATCTCGACATAATGGAGATTTGTAGGGATAACTATAGCGACACATTTAGTTACAGTTACGAGGGCAATCCCAAAAGTAAGATCTCCAATTTTTTGTAAGTACATAGACATTTTTATTTCTACAATGGCTTACAACAGTTTACAGTTTGAACATTTAGCTATTTTTTGACATAATCACCATGTCTGTCGAAGCATTTTTGTAGACGCTGTGGCAGTTTTTGTATGTCCATGTCATACCAGCTCGCCGCCATGCTGTTCAGAAAGTTCTGAACCTCTTCTTTCACCTCGTCGTCGGAGCTGAATCGCTTTCCGGCCAAATGTTCTTTAACTTAGGGAACATGTGTTAATCACTGGGCGCCAAGTCAGGACTATAGGGTGGGTGGATGATTGTGTTCCACTGAAACTGTTCCAGGAGAGCAACGGTTTGCCGAGCGATGTGTGGGCGAGCGTTGTGATGGAGCATGTGTATGCACTTGCTCAACATTCCGCTTCTCCGGTTCTGAATTGACCGTTTGAGTTTTTTCAGAGTCTCACAGTACCTGTCAGCGTTAATTGTGGTCACAGTGGGCCCACAATCGACCAATATTACCCGATCCCAGAAACCGGTTGTCATGACTTTACCGGCAGACTGTTTTTGTTTGAACTTCCGCGGCTTTGGCGAAGAAGGATGCCGCCACTGGCATGATTGTTGCTTGGTCTCAGGTGTAAGGTCGTATGCCCAGGTTTCGTCATCCATGACAACTGAGTCCAGAGAATTGTCCTGTTCGGCTGCAAGCTGGTGAAGAAATGCGCGGGAAGCGCCGTTGCCGCATGTGGTCCTCAGTCAACATGCTTGGCACCCATCTTGCGAACGCCTCCCGGTAGTTCAACGTTTCCGCTAAAATTCTGTGAACGGTGCTTCGAGAAATCTCAGGAACCAACATGCTGAGATCGTCCAGAGTGATCCACCTATGTTCACGCATGCTTTGCTCAACCTTCAACACTGTCTCCTTAGAAATTGTAGGTATCCCGCTCCTCAGTTCGTCGTGAATTTCGATCCGACCAGCTGCAAACTCTCTACACCACTTATGAACACTTTTGACATCCATGCACGACTCAACATTCACTACCGTCAATTAGCGATGGACTTCAATCGGCACAGTGGCCTTTGCGTTCAAAAACCGAATAACTGCGCGCTATTCGCCCTTGAGGTAACATCCAACCGGAGCTCCATTCTCAATGGCTGCCAAGCCAAGACTGAGCGCCTCAGCGCATGTTTACACACAGCGCGTGAAGTACTCTTCACACGTGTGACCAACTGCCACACAAACAGAGTTCTGTACTAATTAAAAAAAATAGGAGACCTTACTTTTGGGATTACTCTCGTAGTAGCATGGAATGAGAAAGTATGAGATGCATAAATGATTATTATCTTTCACTCAAAAAAATGTTCAAATGCATGTGAAATCTTATGGGACTTAACTGCTAAGGTCATCAGTCTCTAAGTTTACACACTACTTAACCTAAATTATTCTAAGGACAAACACACAAATCGACGCCCGAGGGAGGAATCGAACCTCCGCCGGGATCAGCCGCACAGTCCACGACTGCCGCGCTTCAGACCACTCAGCTAATCCCGCGCTGCTATCTTTCACTCAACTTAAACATTTAGTTAAAATGCAGTATTTTCTTTGTCCGGAGATTGACTGTTCAGAAACTCTGCTGCATATCATATACATAAGCAACACATTGATTATTTCTTACTTCTCTCTCTCTGCCCTCATATCTGGGGCGTCTCCAGTTCCGTCTTCGGCCTGGAGTCTAATTGACTCGACTAGAACTGTCTCCAGTGAACTGAGTTTCGAACTGAGGCTCGATGGCAATCGAAGACGAGTATGGAGACGCCCCAGCTGGTGGTGTGATACTAACCTGCTTGTCACCAGCCATACGGCCCAACAACCAGGAATGATGTTCCAGGGTGCCATTTCATTTCATAACCAGACCGGCAACCATACAGCGCAGCGGTACATCAACGATATTCTACATTCCGTTTTGCTGGAAACATATCCTGGGCTTGTATTTCAGCAAGATAATACCCGACCGCAGAAGGCGAGGTTTAGTGCTACCTGTCTTCGTGCTTGCCGAACCCTACCCTGCCCACCAAGATCGTTGGATCTCTCCCCAACTGACAATGTTTGGAGCATTATGGGCAGGGCCGTCCTACCATCTCGGGATTTTGACGATGTAACGCGCCAGTTGGACAAAAAGTCGCACGACGTCCCTCTGGAGGACATCCAACAACTTTGTCACTCAGTGCGAAGTCGAATAACTGCCTCCATAAAAGATGAACACGATATTAACTAGCCAGATACAGCGTATTGTCCCGCCTGATTGATCTGAAAAAATGTAGACTATAAAGCTATGAAAAATATTTAATAACACCAGCATCGAAAAATGTTTGGAATTAGTTAGCACGTTCAAGTAAGCAGTGTTTGACAGGCAAGGAAGGACGAATGAGGTTGCCTAGAAAACGTAAGACGTAATTTTTAAGTTATTAATGTAAGTCTACGATCCTAAAGAAGTTGCATCGACGAAAGATTCAAACAAAAAGCTGTACGAGACTTGACGAGTTCTTTTAATGTTGGATAGAGCACCACTGAAGTACTGAACAAGCTCAGGAAGGATGTCGCATTTCATCTGTTGGCTTACTAATGGAATTACGAGATCGCACGTTTCTTAGTGAATACAGAACGGCATTATTCATATAAATCACGGCTAATTTCTTCGACAGCCACAGATATTTTTACTTCCACAGAGGAAAAATGGTTCAAATGGCTCTAAGCACTATGGGACTTAATATCTAAAGTCATCAGTCCCCTAGACTTATAACTACCTACACCTAACTAATCTAAGGACATCACACACATCCATGCCCGTGGCAGGATTCGAACCTGCGACCGTAGCAGCAGCACGGTTCACGACTGAAGCACCTAGAAACACTAGGTCACATCGGTCAGCTCCACAAAGGAGGTGAGAAAGGATTCTCGCCAGCTCTCTCTCTATATTCTGGTCAGGAGGGAAGATGATACTATGTTACTCGTTTATAGAAAACCAACCCACAGTGATCTGTATCTTCAGGCTGATAGTTGGTACCCTCCGGCTCAGTGTAAAGTGCTACTCAGTACGGTTGTTCGTCGGGCCCACATCACCTCAGACCCTGAAAGTTTGCCTGCTGAGTCATCTAGTGAAAGACAAATCAAAGGGGCCAGGCGATTCGACCAACCGTGAATTGGGTGAGTGATGAAAATAACAAGGTGGCAGCTAATCCTACGGTATTCTTTTTTTAGCAGGTAGCATTTTCAACGGGATTAGTCTGTTCTGCAGAAACACTGTGTGAAGTTTGATTCTTACCGCCATCTAAAGTTAGGGCCCCTTTAGGGCCCGAAAAGCGCGATTTTGGTTTGCTTAAGGCGGTTGCTAACCGTATTTTTTTGCGTCTGCCGCATATCTTACATCTTTTACCAGTCATCCGGTGGAGTACAAAGACACAGAGATTCTAGCGAGCACTTATAGTTAATGGGACAAGCTTATTAACGAAGCTATTTATTTTAATGTGAAAAGTGACCTTACAAATAGAGACGGAGGTTTTCGCCTAAAATCCTGCTCCCTCCCTTATACGCACACCGCCCGACACAGAAAGTGATGCTCCCAGAAGACATTGTGTGGTATCGGTATCAAATTAAATTCCTACACGTAAACACTATCGACCAATTCTAACATTCATGGTGGTGTCTGATTGTTCTATATCGTGTCTCCCTACCACTTTCGCGCAACGACGCTCTGAGAGTATTTTTTAGGGAATTGACTAGTTTGAACCTGGGACCTGTTGCTGGTAAGGAGACGCCAGACCACACATGACATGTAGAATTCAGAAGAGTTCAGTGAGACTAGCGATGATACAACCACATACTTAATGATTTCAGCGTCAGCTCCACGGCACTCCCTGTAAAAGAATCTTAATACTAACTAAATTTAGTGGAAGGGGTTCAAGGCTTTCCTATTTTTAGTTAGCTGGTAAAATAACGTCGAAACAGCAGTTAAGTTTACCATTGGAAATTTTATTCTACTCACAAAACGTTGTTTATAAATTGCACTGTTGATAAAAGGAAGTGTTTTAATACAGGGTGGTAAAAACCAACTGCGTTCAACAAAAATGTGAACGAATATTCCCTGAATGGGTTTCCAAGTTCCACAATGAATCGAAGGATGACCTATGCCATATCACATCTATAATCTAGGTTTAAATTAAGTTTCACAAGAGAGAAAACTATGAAAATGGTCTACAGTGACCCTCAATTATCTTTAGTAACTTATCTAACTTGTCGTAAATTACAGTGGCTGATGTGGCTCCTCAATAACTATATAACAGAAAGATCAGCGCATTTCAGATTTTTACTTCAAATGGCAAATGCGAACAGCATGAGCTTTAATTGACGGTCGACACTAGTATTACGCAAAAAGGAGATGTAACAGATGAGACTTCTGCAGTTCTGAGTGAAGCTTTATGCGTTGTTATGCGGCATCGCGTGCGTTCATTACCTTATCGGTGTTCGTCAGGGGGCCACAGGCAGCACAGCTCCGCTCACCTCGCCGACTCGGAACTAAATCTCTCCTAACTACTCCTTACTATCATTTACCAAAGTTGGGTTAAAAAAAAACTATCTGGCTGTGTTTTCATCTGACCAATCAGGGTCTCAATGTTAACCTGAAGCTCCCCCTACAAAAATTCTGTCTATCCAGTGAGAAACGTTATACTTTTCGTGGTGGGGCAATGTTTTTAAAGTTTGCAACGTAACAGAGACGCGAAAAAGTCTCACACTAAAACTTGAGGGTGGTGTGGCCCTTTTTGTGTTATCGTAAGATCTATACTGTTTTTCTGGAGGGCTCTAGCTTTTAACATGGGCTGGGGGTTGGTCCTAACGTAACAGAGACGCGAAAAAGTCTCACGCTAAAACTTGCGGGTGGTGTCGTCCTAATCGTTAGCTGGCGACGTGGGTGTCCAGTCCGTCCCTTATCGTAGGGCCTTCTCGCTTAGCACGGCTCTGCTCTCGGCTTCTGTTCTCGTTTCTCCCCTCGGAACTGCGTCTGTCTCCCGGTGGGAAGGTATGACACGCATTTAGGCATCGTTGTGTTAGTCTGTGGTATTCCATTTGCTCACTCGTTACTCGTATTACTTTGGTTAATTTAATGTCACGATTTATTCGGAGCTATGTGACATACTACTGTATTTGCTTATCATGTCAGGGTTTTCATGGAAGGTGTTGGATTTTCCTGACACCTTACACAATATCTAAATCAAATTCAAAGATACAGTAGCAACAGCAATTGAGATATTCATACCTCATAAATTGGTAAGAGATGGAACGGATCCCCCGTGGTACACAAAAAAGGTCCGAACGCTGTTGCAGAGGCAACGGAAAAAGCATGCGAAGTTCAGAAGAACGCGAAATCCCGAAGATGGGCTAAAATTTACAGACGTGCGAAATTTGGCACGGACTTCAATGCGAGATGCCTTTAATAGGTTCCACAACGAAACATTGCCTCGAAATTTGGTAGAAAATCCGAAGAAATTCTGATCGTATGTAAAGTACACAAGCGGCAAGACGCAGTCAATACCTTCGCTGCACAGTGCCGATGGTACTGTTACCGACGACTGTGCCGCTAAAGCGGAGTTATTGAACGCAGTTTTCCGAAATTCCTTCAGCAGGGAAGACAAATGGAATATTCCAGAATTTGAAACACGAACATCTGCTAGCATGAGTTTCTTACAAGTAGATACCTTAGGGGTTGCGAAGCAACTCAAATCGCATTATACGGGCAAGTCTTCAGGTCCAGATTGTATACCGATTAGGTTCCTTTCAGATTACGCTGATACTATAGCTCCCTACTTAGCACTCATATAAAACCGCTCGCTCACCGATAGATCTGTACCTACAGATTGGAAAATTGCGCAGGTCGCAACAGTGTTCAAGAAGGGTAGTAGGAGTAATCCATTTAACTACAGACCTATATCATTGACGTCGGTTAGCAGTAGGGTTTCGGAGCATATACTGTATTCAAACATTATGAATCACCTCTAAGGGAACGATCTATTAACACGTAATCAGCATGGTTTCATAAAACATCGCTCTTGTGCAACGCAGCTAGCTCTTTATTCGCACGAAGTAATGGCCGCTATCGACAGGGGATCTCAAGTTGATTCCGTATTTCTAGATTTCCGGAAAGCTTTTGACACCGTTCCTCACAAGCGACTTCTAATCAAGCTGCGGACCTATGGAGTATCGTCTCAGTTGTGCGACTGGATTCGTGATTTCCTGTCAGGAAGGTCGCAGTTCGTAGAATAGACGGCAAATCATCGAGTAAAACTGAAGTGATATCAGGTGTTCCCCAGGGAAGTGTCCTGAGACCTCTACTGTTCCTGATCTATATAAATGACCTGGGTGACAATCTGAGCAGTTCTCTTAGACTGTTCGCAGATGATGCTGTAATTTACCGTCTAGTAAGGTCATCCGAAGACCAGTATCAGTTGCAAAGCGATTTAGAAAAGATTTCTGTATGGTGTGTCAGGTGGCAGTTGACGCTAAATAACAAAAGTGTGAGATGATCCACATGAGTTCCAAAAGAAATCCTTTGGAATTCGATTACACGACAAATAGTACAATTCTCAAGGCTTTCAATTCAACTAAGTACCTGGGAGTTAAAATTACGAACAACTTCAGTTGGAAGGACCACATATATAATATTGTCGGGAAGGCGAGCCAAAGGTTGCGTTTCATTGGCAGGACACTTAGAAGATGCAACAAGTCCACTAAAGAGACAGCTTACACTACACTCGTTCGTCCTCTGTCAGAATATTGCTGCGCGGTGTGGGATCCTTACCAGGTGGGATTGACGGAGGACATCGAAAGGGTGCAAAAAATGGCAGCTCGTTTTGTATTATCACGTTATAGGGGAGAGAGTGTGGCAGATATGATACACGAGTTGGGATGGAAGTCATTACAGCAAAGACGTTTTTCTTCGCGGCGAGACCTTTTTACGAAATTTCAGTCACCAACTTTCTCTTCCGAATGCGAAAATATTTTGTTGAGCCCAACCTACATAGGTAGGAATGATCATCAAAATAAGAGAAATCAGAGCTCGAACAGAAAGGTTTAGGTGTTTTTTCCCCGCTCGCTGTTCAGGAGTGGAATAGTAGAGAGATAGTATGATTGTGGTTCGATGAATCCTCTGCCAAGCACTTAAATGTGAATTGCAGAGTAGTCATGTAGATGTAGATGTTGAGTTGAAATTCTCTGTGACACACAGAACGCCCACCCGTGTGAATTAGTACTGCTCGTGTTTAGTGTTGTTACCGGACCTGTTAGGGTATGTAACAGGCGTGAACAGCTTCAGATGTTGAGTGATCAGTGTGACGGACGCGGAGATGCCGTGTACTCGTATGAGAGAAAGTTATCAGCATCACACAGAGTTTGAAAAAGGACTCATTGTGGGTCTCAGTTTTAGCCGCTTTCCGAACAGTGCAATACCGACATTTTTGGGGGAATTCGGATGTGACAGTGGTCTAACGTTGCACTTCGTGGGAACAAAAAAACACGTTAACTCATCGCCAAGCTCTCAGTCGCCACATCTGACCACAACGATGGACCATCGCCTTACTGTGAACGAAGCTCATCTTAACCCCTTGACATCTAAGCCTGCCATCTGAGAACAGGTAATGGACTCCTTGTAAAATTCTGAGTCATACCGCAGCATTCGGTGGTGACCAGCAGCTACCGGACTAAGAAACTACGCTCCCACGCGTTAAGCTCCCGTTAACAATACAACACAAACGGCTGCGATCGGATTCGTGCCATGATCAGGAAGCAAGGAGTGCTAATGAATGACATTGACGTCGCATTATCTTCAGCTAATCCTATCGTTGGCGAATATAGCTTTGTAGCTGTGACCTGATGTGAGGTCCCATTCTTCCAGTACTTCGGAGAGCCACAGCGGTGTCACTCCTGGCTTCATAGTTTGGAGAGCCATCGAGTATGTCTTCAGGTCAGGGCTGGTAGTGGCTGAGGGAGCTCTAAAAGCACAATTGTACATCACGAACATCTCAGTGTGTAATCTCACATGCAACACTAGTGTGGTGCCATTTTTCAACAGGACAGTGCTCGTCCTGACATTGGTTGTTTCTCTCTGAACCATCTGTCTGATGTTGCGGTAGTTCCGTGACCAGCAATATCTCCAGATACGTCCCAGATAGAACTTATATAGGACCAGCTCGGGCGTGTCAGTATCTGGGTTATCAAGGTCCAACCCCATCCGTGCAAGCTTCCAGCCCAGATGGTGTGCAAACGTCGCACTGTCAGGTGGGAACATACTGCCATGTTCTTTGCAAATATGACTGGATTCTCTAAGTACTTAAATAACGTAACGTACTTCTTAAACCTGTAAGGTTCATTTAGCTGCTCAATTTTTGTCATCCATTGATGGTCATCGTTTCCCTATCGATGAAGTATGACGTTGGTCACCTTTAGGTGTGGATGTGGTGGGGCAGATTGCTTAGTAGCCCAGTCAGAAAAAAATAATTCTTGCACTCACAACTTTTGTACAGTGTTAGGGGAGATTTTCACGAACAACATTTCAAAAATGTTAACCTGTGGGATGTGAACGTGGAGCTGGGGGAGGGGGGGCATGTAAAAGTAACTGTTTTGGGTTTTCCTTGACTGTCTCGAAAGCCGTAGCATCAACCGGAAATGTTTTCCTGTACAACATTAAACTACGTTAAATTTTCCACAAAATTTCTACTACTTCTCATTACCTACGTCTTTCTCCGATTTACTCTCAACCCATACTGTGTACTCATTAGAGTGTTCATTCCGTTCAGCAGATCATTTAATTCTTCTTCACTTTCACTCAGGATAGCAATGTCATCAGCGAATCGTTTCATTGCTATCCTTTCACTTGTATTTTAACTCCACTCCTGAACCTTTCTTTTATTTCCATCATTGCTTCCTCGATGTATAGATTGAAGAGTAGGGGCGAAATGCTACAGCCTTGTCTTACACCCTTTTTAATAAGAGCACTTGGTTCTTGATCGTCCACTCTTATTATTCCCTCTTGGTTGTTGTACATATTGTATATGACCCGTCTCTCCCTATAGTTCACCCATACTTTTTTCAGTATCTCGAACAGCTTGCTCCATTTTATATTGTCGAACGCTTTTTCTAGGTCGACAAATCCTATGAACGTGTCTGGATTTTTCTTTAGCTTTGCTTCCATTATTAGCCATAATGTCAGAATTGCCTCTCTCGTGCCTTTACTTTTCCTAAAGCCAAACTGATTGTCACCTAGCGCATTCTCAATTTTCTTTTCCATTCTTCTGTATATTATTCTTGTAAGCAGCTTCGATGCATGAGCTGTTAAGCTGATTGTGCGATAATTCTCGCACTTGTCAGCTCTTCTCTTGCCGTCTTCGGAATTGTGTGGATGGTGCTTTTCCTAAAGTCAGATGGTATGTCGCCAGACTCATATATTCTACACACCAACGTGAATAGTCGTTTTGTTGCCACTGCCCCTAATGATTTTAGAAATTCTAATGGAATGTTATCTATCCCTTCTGCCTTATTTGACCGTAAGTCCTCCAAAGCTCTTTTAAATTCCGATTCTAATACTGGATCCCCTATCTCTTCTAAATCGACTCCTGTTTCTTCTTCTAACACATCAGACAAATCTTCACCCTCATAGAGGCTTTCAATGTATTCTTTCCACCTATCTGCTCTCTCCTCTGCATTGAACAGTGGAATTTCCGTTGCACTCTTAATGTTACCACCGTTGGTTTTAATGTCACCAAAGGTTGTTTTGACTTTCCTGCATGCCGAGTCCGTCCTTCCGATAATCATATCTTTTTCGATGTCTTCACATTTTTCCTGCAGCTATTTCGTCTTAGCTTCCCTGCACTTCCTATTTATTACATTCCTCAGCGACTTGTATTTCTGTATTCCTGAATTTTCCCAGATCTTGTTTGTAATTCCTCCTTTCATCAATCAACTGAAGTATTTCTTCTGTTACCCATGATTTCTTCGCAGTTACCTTCTTTGTACCTACGTTTTCCTTCCCAACTTCTGTGATGGCCCTTTTTAGAGATGTCCATTCCTCTTCAACTGTGCTGCCTACTGCGCTATTCCTTATCGCTGTATCTATAGCGTTAGAGAACTTCAAACATATCTCGTCATTCCTTAGAACTTCCGTATCCCACTTCTTTGCGTATTGATTCTTCCTGACTAATGTCTTGAACTTCAGCCTACTCTTCATCACTACTATATTGTGATCTGAGTCTATATCTGATCCTGGGTGCCTTATAGTCCAGTAACTGATTTCGGAATCTCAATCTGACCATGATGTAATCTAATTAAAATATTCCCGTATCTCCCGGCCTTTTCCAAGTATACCTCCTCCTCTTGTGATTCTTGAACAGGGTATTCGCTATTACTAGCTGAAACTTGTTAGAGAACTCAATTAGTCTTTCTCCTCTTTCATTCCTTGTTCCAAGCCCATATTCTCCTGTAACCTTTTCTTCTACTCCTTCCCCTACAACTGCCTTAGGGGAAATTAATTCCCACTTATCCTTTACGGCAGTTGTATCATTCTTCCTGGAAGGGCGAATTCCCCTACCACCTCGGTTATCAATTTACATAACAGCTACACATCTTCAGTATTTTCTGTTTATTTCTCTTTTATTCATAGACGAAATAACTTCACTGAGCTCGTGTTGACGCAGAGGAACTATTTTCAGTTTATTGAGTATTTATTTGCAGTTAAGTGAGCTTCTGTGTAAAATGTGTTTCCATAAAGAAATGCTTATGAGTGTGCCTAATGTTGTGTTTTGGTAGTAAAGTGATTGGATTGGCAATTGTGAAAGGTTGCTATTTTCTGACATTGACAGCATACGTGTCATATTGACAACGTTTATGCCTGCCGCTTGAGTTCTGAGGCCATTCTCGGTTGTTATTGTCGACTGGAGGAAGTGGTGAAGACTGTTGGCCTTGCATGTCGGTTGCAAGCAGATCTGGCAATTTTCAGCTTCGTTCCCAGAGTTAATCGCAGTACCTCTACACCTACATCGATACTCTGCAAATCACATTTAAGTGCCTGGCAGAGGTTCATCGAACCACCTTCAGAATTCTTTACTATTCCAGTCTTGTATAGCGCGCAAAAATGATGAACACCTATATCTTTCCGTACGAGCTCTGATTTCATTTATTTTATCGTGGTGGTCGTTCATCCCTATGTAGGTCGGAGCCAACAAAATATTTTCGCATTCGGAGGAGAAAGTTGATGATTGGAATTTCGCGAGAAGATTCCGTCGCAACGAAAAACGCGTTTCTATTAACGATTTCCAGCCCAAATCCTGTATCATTTCTGTGACACTTTCTCCCATATTTCGTGATAGTACAAAACGTGCTGCCATTGTTTGAACTTTTTCGATGTATTCCGTCAATCCTATCTGGTAAGGATCCCACACCGCGCAGTGGTGTTCTGAAAGAGGATGGACAAGCGTAGTGTAGGCAGTCTCCTTAGTAGGCCTGATACATTTTCTAAGTGTCCTGCCAATAAACGCTGTCTTTGGTTAGCCTACCCCACAGCATTTTCTGTGCTCCTCCCAATTTAAGTTATTCGTAATTGTAATACCTAGGAATTCAGTTGAATTTGCGGCTTCTAGATAAGACTGATTTATCGTGTAACCGAAGTTTAACGAGTTCCTTATAGGACTCATGCGGATGAGCTCACACCTTTCGTTATTTAGGGTCAACTGCCACTTTTCACACCATTCAGATAGATTTTTTAAATCTTTTTGCAATTCGCCTTGATCTGATGACTTTACTAGTCGATATACGACAGCGTAATCTGCAAACAACCGAAGACTGCTGCTCAAATTGACTCCCAAATCGTTCATATTGATAAGGAACAGCAAAGGGCCTACAACACTACCTTGGGGAACGCCATATATCACTTCTGTATTACTCTATTGACTTTTGTATTGTAGTATTGACTTTTCGTCAATTACTACAAACTGGGACCTCTCTGACAGGAAATCACAAATCTAGTCAAATAACAAAGACGATATTCCATAAGCACGCAATTTCATTACGAGTCGCTTGTGTGGTACAGTGTCAAAAGCCTTTCGGAAATCGAGAAATACGGAATCGATCTGTAATCCCTTGTCAATAGCACTCAAAACTTCATGTTAAATAAGAGCTAGTTGTGTTTCACAGTAACGATGTTTTCTGAACCCATGCTGACTGTGTGTCAATAGACTGTTTCCTTCTAGTTAATTCATAATGTTCGAACACAATATATGTTCCAAAATCCTGCTGCATATCGACGTTAACGATATGGGCCTGCAATTTAGTGGATTACTCCTACTACCTTTCTTGAATATTGGTGTGGTCTGCGCTACTTTCCAATCTTTGGGTACGGATCTTTCTTCGAGCGAACGGCTGTATATGATTGTTAAGTGTGGAGCTAATGCGTCAGCATACTCCGAAAGGAACATAATTGGTATACAGTCTGGACCAGAAGACTTGCTTTTATTAAGTGATTTAAGTTGCTTCACTACTTCTACGTTACTCATGTTGGCAGCTGTTCTCGAGTCGAATTCTGGAATATTTACTTCGTCTTCTTTTGTGAAGGTACTTCGGAAGGCTGTGTTCAGTAACTCTGCTTTGGTACCACAGTTGTCGATAGTATCTCCATTGATATCGCGCAGAGAAGGCATTGATTGTTTCTTGCCGCTAACATACTTCACATACGACCAGAATCTCTTTGGATTTTCTGCCGGGTTTAGAGACAAAGCTTCGTTGTGGAAACTGTTATAGGCATCTCGCATTGAATTCCTCGCTAAGTTTCGAACTTCTGTAAAAGATCGCCAATCTTGGGGATTTTGCGTCTGTTTAAATTTGGCATGTTTGTTTCGTTGTTTCTGCAACAGTGTTATAACCTGTTTTGTGTACCAAGGAGGTTCAGCTCCTTCGTTTGTTAATTTATTTGATATAAATCTCTCAATTGCTGCCGATACTGCAGGCCACGGTGGCCATGCGGTTCTGGCGCTGCAGTCTAGAACCGCGGGACTGCTACGGTCGCAGATTCGAATCCTGCCTCTGACATTGGTGTGTGTGATGTCCTTAGGTTAGTTAGGTTTAAGTAGTTCTAAGTTCTAGGGGACTTATGACCAAAGATGTTGAGTCCCATAGTGGCCAGAGCCGTTTTTTGCTGCCGATACTGTTTGTCGGTAACTATTTGTCCTAGAGAAAAAAATTAATTGAACTTTAATTGATGCCACAGTTTTTGAGATAGGCAAGGAAAACATATAAAAGATTAACTTTGTCCCCCGCCCCCCCCCCCCCCCCCCCAAACCCACCCTCGTACCCCAAACGTCAGGCTTTATAGAATGTTTTTTACTACACTTCTCCATCCCACTATAGAAAAGTTTTCGGTTGTACCAATTTCTTCCTCTAATTTTTCTTCGGTAACTGCGCGGTAAAGTGTTGTTGTCTTTCTGCATACGCCGTCGTTTGGCTTCCTTACTGCTGCAGTCGCGTCCATCGAGGGCTCAGCCAGGCAGTACTCGATTCATTTGCGTCTCCAAAGTGACGGAGTGTTTACCTGTTGAAATGTCGTCGGTTTTCAAGTACATCACTAGGGTGCATTCGCGTGAGTTAATTGAATATTCGATACGCCATTGTAGGTTCCAGTTTCACAAGAGGCATACTGTTACCTCCCATGTAGGTTTCGCGTAACGATCATTACACCAAAATCAGAAAGTTTTGAAGTTATATGCGGGTGTGTCGACGGTTGCTTTTCGATAACTTCTTAATTGTAACAGCAAGATGAAGGAAGAAAGGAAGATAAGCGTTGAACGTTCATCGATGACGTCGATTTTAGACGGGTAAAATGAAACTGTTACACTGTTTCCTCAAGGAAACGCGGTAGGTAACTTGTGAAGTTAACGTCGGACTGAAGAAGATGCTACGGTGAAAAGTTTGTAGTTCTTTTTCTTAGCAACTGCAAGTAGTCGAAAAATTTAATGTCGTTTTCAGAGTGTTCAGCTAACACATGTTAGGCAAGTTAGTATTGATAATAATTTCACTCAACTCAGCCTTGTGGGTTTTACACTGAGGTCAGCGTCTGACAGAGGAGTTATGGTACAGTGCTTCCTGGTGCAAGTACATTAGAGACTTCCATTCTGTGAACTACGTTGTGTCTGGCTGCCTGGCTGCAATTGTATTATTTTGTTATTCTACGAAATCGGTAAAAGGAAACGAATTTGGGGATTAAGATTTAAGACAGCGGCTGGTTCCTTCAGTGTAGAAGTGATTGTTGAAATGTGTGCTGATCGACTCTCAACAATTAAATGACGAAGATAATCTTGAGTTCCACAGATGATTCTTGTTATCACTGATGAAACACCACCACACTTGTAGTGATACACATTTATCATGACACCACCGGTTTCGTTCGAAAGAACATCAGTCTATACTAGCAACAGTCTTCATAAAAAGTTAACACATACTGACACAACCCTGTGGGGATTTCTCATGAAAACTATTGCCAGTGTAACCTGATGATGTTCCTCCGAAAGAAACGAGGCATGATATAATAAATGTGCATCATTACAATGGCTTCTTATTGTTATTTAATAATGAAGAGTTACATCGATGGTAGTAGAAAAACAACTACTACAGTTTTTCAGGAAAAGGCGGAAGCAAGAAAACCATGTCTTATGAAGCTTTAAAATTCTTATAGCGGGGCCGGGTAGGATTTTCAGTGTCATGTAACATCCAGTTGGGAAGGACTTTAGGTATAACTACTGGGCGTTACTATGTCTTTGTGAAGTATTAGCCTTCCAAGAATAACATTTTGTCAGCAGCAAGTCAGTATTTTTATGCATAGTAAACCACGTATACTAACATACACTCCAGGAAATGGAAAAAAAAACACATTGACACCGGTGTGTCAGACCCACCATACTTGCTCCGGACACTGCGAGAGGGCTGTACAAGCAATGATCACACGCACGGCACAGCGGACACACCAGGAACCGCGGTGTTGGCCGTCGAATGGCGCTAGCTGCGCAGCATTTGTGCACCGCCGCCGTCAGTGTCAGCCAGTTTGCCGTGGCATACGGAGCTCCATCGCAAGTCTTTAACACTGGTAGCATGCCGCGACAGCGTGGACGTGAACCGTATGTGCAGTTGACGGACTTTGAGCGAGGACGTATAGTGGGCATGTGGGAGGCCGGGTGGACGTACTGCCGAATTGCTCAACACGTGGGGCGTGAGGTCTCCACAGTACATCGATGTTGTCGCCAGTGGTCGGCGGAAGGTGCACGTGCCCGTCGACGTGGGATCGGACCGCAGCGACGCACGGATGCACGCCAAGACCGTAGGATCCTACGCAGTGCCGTAGGGGACCGCATCGCCACTTCCCAGCAAATTAGGGACACTGTTGCTCCTGGGGTATCGGCGAGGACCATTCGCAACCGTCTCCATGAAGCTGGGCTACGGTCCCGCACACCGTTAGGCCGTCTTCCGCTCACGCCCCAACATCGTGCAGCCCGCCTCCAGTGGTGACGTGACAGGCGTGAATGGAGGGACGAATGGAGACGTGTCGTCTTCAGCGATGAGAGTCGCTTCTGCCTTGGTGCCAGTGATGGTCGTATGCGTGGTTGGCGCCGTGCAGGTGAGTGCCACAATCAAGACTGCATACGACCGAGGCACACAGGGCCAACACCCGGCATCATGGTGTGGGGAGCGATCTCCTACACTGGCCGTACACCTCTGGTGATCGTCGAGGGGACACTGAATAGTGCACGGTACATCCAAACCGTCATCGAACGCATCGTTCTACCATTCCTACACCGGCAAGGGAACTTGCTGTTCCAACAGGACAATGCACGTCCGCATGTATCCCGTGCCACCCAACGTGCTCTATAAGGTGTAAGTCAACTACCCTGGCCAGCAAGATCTCCGGATCTGTCCCCCATTGAGCATGTTTGGGACTGGATGAAGCGTCGTCTCAAGCGGTCTGCACGTTCAGCACGAACGCTGGTCCAACTGAGGCGCCAGGTGGAAATGGCATGACAAGCCGTTGCACAGGACTACATCCAGCATCTGTACGATCGTCTCCATGGGAGAATAGCAGCCTGCATTGCTGCGAAAGGTGGATATACACTGTACTAGTGACGACATTGTGCATGCTCTGTTGCCTGTGTCTATGTGCCTGTGGTTCTGTCAGTGTGATCATGTGATGTATCTGACCCCAGGAATGTGTCAATAAAGTTTCCCCTTCCTGGGACAACGAATTCACGGTGTTCTTATTTCAATTTCCAGGAGTGTATAAACAACCCCATCTTAATTGCATGCCTTCAAATGCTTCACAATTAGAGAAGTTCTTAAAACTTTTGGGGTAGTTTAGAACTGTGGAGTACGCGACGGGAATCCTGATCGTTGAAGTAACTTTCACCGTTTATACTTGACCAGCGAGGTAAGGAAAGTTATGGCGTAAGGTTCGTGATTACTAGATGCAGAAGAAAACTTACATGGAATAAAATACAAACTTCTCTGCAGCGTAACAAGCAGTGACAATTTTCAGCTTTGCAGGTCAAACGGTTACGTTCAAATTAGTATACTTAGTTTGTTCGAGCTCGTGATTCAAATGGCTCTGAACACTATGGGACTTAACTTCTGAGGTCAGCAGTGTAGCACCTAGAACCGCTCGGTGATGTCGACCGGCCAGCTCGTGATTCGCGAGTTGTATACTGTGCTCTAGCACCGGATATCACCCTTCCTCCTCTATTTGATCATTATCAAAAACACAAACAAATCTCGCAGTCATCGCCTTTTCCCGCTGCAAAGACTCAAATCGAAGGTATGTGTAACACAGGAATTAATTTACAGTGCATTCTGACACCTACATGCTGAAGCAGTGTGCTATTTCTTGTTAACGTAGCCCATGGATGATTCCTAAACCAAATTAATGGATTAATCGGAAAGGTTAATTTTCAAATATATTAGCATTAACTAGGACTGTATTCCACAGTGCAGCCAGTGGTGTCCCGTAAACAAACATGTACGTCCATCACGCAAAGATCTCGTTCGCGGTCTAATATTTAGTGGAACATTTTTATTTCTCGTATCATGTACATTCATCATTGTCAGTTTTCGCTATTAATTATGATACATCATGCATATACAAGACGTGAAATAATACTGTCCAACTTTACGACCTGGAAATTTGCCTCCAGAAAGGGAGGTCAGTGGATACTGTCTGTATATTGCATGGGAACTGGAACGAATTATACAGCACCTCTACAAGAGTAATTATTCCTCAGGATAGGATGAAAGAGAGTTTGAATCATGGTGCCTATGATATGTTTGCATATAGGAAAAATCAACTCACTATTTTTGAAAAATTTATCATCCAACTGTAGAAAATCCAGTTTTATTAATTTCCGAAGATCACTAATCACATTTTAGTTTGAAGGTCATTCTTTATTTCAAGGACCACAACATTAGTACTTTCCATTCCTCTACCCAGCAGCCACACCATTACACCGCTGGGTTGCTTCTCTTTCACATTAAGAATTCTGACCATGTAATTAATAAGATTTTATAGCTGGACTGTTAAAAAGTGTTCTTATTTAATGGTTTGTAGTCCAAGACGTCAGTTAGCCTGAACATGGTAATCAAGTGCTTTTCCACATATATCTTGGAGAACATTAGGAACCGGCCGCGGTGGTCTAGTGGTTCTAGGCGCGCAGTCCGGAACCGCGGGACTGCTACGGTCGCAGGTTCGAATCCTGCCTCGGGCATGGATGTGTGATGTCCTTAGGTTAGTTAGGTTTAAGTAGTTCTAAGTTCTAGGGGACTGATGACCACAGCAGTTAAGTCCCATAGTGCTCAGAGCCATTTGAACCATTTTTGAACATTAGGACGTATTCTCCTAAAAACATCGACAAAACGATTAAACACAGAAAATAGCGTACACAGTGAGTAGGCAGATAGTACACATGACATGCGTCCATTGTGATAACAGACAGTGGCGGGAAGGGGAAGAGAAGAGAGCTGCAGAATGTAACCAGTGTACAGTAATGTAATAAATGTAAGCGTAGTTTGTTCAGACATGCAGCTGTATGCAGGTAGGTTTCAGCTGTAAACTGTAGGGGTTGGCTTCGAAAATGTAGATGTTAAAAGAGGGCATACCACCAATGAAAGTTGGTGAAGCAGCTGGAAATCTGGTGTCAAAGTGGCAGAGAATGGCCAGATGTTGCATCTACAATTTCCTTCGACAATATTGGAATGTTGAGGAATATCTTAGAATGTTATAGAATATCCCAGAAGATTCTACGACCCTCTAGAATATTAAGGAAGCTTGATGAAGTTTCTAGAATGTTCTAGAATATTTAAGGACTTCTAGGTCTTGACAGAGTAAGTTAGAATGTTCCAAGATGTTCAGGAAACTTGCTGAACGTTCCAATATCCAGTTGTGGCGGGGAGACATTCCAGCTCAGAAGGATAAGTTCTGAATTTACCTAGAAAGTGCTTGAGTTTTTAAGAATATTCTTAAATGTTAACGAATGTTTTCGAATGTTCTAGAACAAGCTACAGTGTTCTAGATAACGTCACAGAGCTCTTTAACATCTCCAAATATTTTACAATGCTTTAAAACTGTCTTGAATGTTCCAGAAAGTTCTAGAGTTATCATTAACATACTCGAATATTGGTGAATATTTTTGTAATTCTGCCTATGTTCTATAATGAAGATGTAAGTGACGGAGCACTTCACTTTAAATGTAAGTACTGTTGATTACATAAAAGTATTTTCGACTATTTGAGGGTACCAATGAGCGTGAAGCAGCAAACTTTTCACATTCTTCTTTGAATATCCATTTCTGTGGTGTGTTCTAGCGATCTGGAACGATCTGAGAAAACAAATGTGGACATAGGCTAATCGATGAAGGTATTTTTCAGTTAGCTAGAAACAAAAGAACAATAATGGATGAACAAAGTCCTGTCATCGGCGAGTTGTGATGTTATGCGATGAAACGCTGATTAAAATAAATGATGTGTCAAGAGACATGAATACCGTTAGCCTCATCGGGTCACTAGTACGTATGCTTGAGATTGATCCTGTCTATAAAACTCCTTTTGACCGTGAATTAAATGCTGGCCTGTAGCTCTTCTGCAGTTGTAACTCCTCGCTCTACATATATCTGTGTTACTTTATGCATAAAACCGCCTCTGTGTGTGGGTGTGTGGGTGTTTGTGTATTTGTGTGTGTGGGTGTGTGGGTGTACCAGCGCTCACACGAAATTAGTAGAAACGAGTGTGGTTTAAACGGAGAAAATGCTACTCAAGAGATGAAAACCAATCTGAGGTCATACCCACAAATCTCACCCATCATCACCTGCGCAATCACACTGGGTCACATCACGGACGACAGCGTAAAAATTATGCAAATGTTCTAAATCTGTTAAGTAAAAGTAAGTGAAACAAGATGAAAACCAAATAAATTCACAGTAATATCGTGCGGGCTGATCACTTACAAAAGAAACGGATGATCCAGTCACCCTAGTACCACATTAAAAACGTCGCCTTAAGACTCTAGGGAGCAAGTCTGACTATTCACAAGACCTTATAAGACTTGTCGCATACGTTGGATCGCCAGTTGAAATAGAGGAGAAATGTGTCGACGAATGAATTGCAGTCCGGCCGAGAGACAATCCCTAGGAATACAGACTGGTGAGGCAGTCTAGACTCGCCACTCAAAACACACTGGCTGAAAAAATGAATGGTGAATCACCCAAAAGGGGAGGAGGAAACCAAATGAAGTTTCATTGGTCGAGGTCAACATAGGACGATGTTCACACCCCTCATGTATACTACCAAGTCTGGTAACAACACTAGACAGGGACGACTCTAACGCACTCTACTGGTAGTTCTACCAGTCAGAGAGAACTGCAGTTCTAATCATTTACATACCTGGTAACATCATGTATGTTTACAAGGTTACGTTGACATTCCACTATGAGTTCTCGAAGTTACAACTCTTTTGTTAGGCAGTGTAGGCCCATAACAGGATTCCTCAAATACGCTGAAGAACCAAAGAAACATGTGCACTTGCATAATATCGTGTAGGGCCCCAGCAAGCACGCAGAAGTGCCCAACACTACGTGTCGTGGACTCGATTGATGTCTGAAGTAGTGATCGAGAGAACTGACACTACGAATCCTGTAGGGATGTCCATAAATCCGTAAAGAGTTCGAGAAGATGGACATTTCTTCTGAACAGCACATTGCAAGGTATCCCATATATGCCCAATAATGTTCATGTCTGGGGAGTTTGGTGGACAGCGGAAATGTTTAATCTCAGGGGAATATAGCTGGAGCTACTCTGTATCAATTCTGGACGTGTGGGGTATCGCATTGTTCTGCTGGAATTGCCCAAGTCCTTCGGACTGCAAAATGGACATGAATGGATGCAGGTGACCAGACAGGATGCTTACGTACGTGTCACCTGTCAGAGTCGTGTCTAGACATATTAGGAGTCCCATATCACTCCAACTGCGCACGCGTTACACCATTACACAACATCCACTCCACCAGCATGAAGAGCCCCTGCTGACATGGAGGCTCCATGAACTCATGAGATTGTCTCCACACTCGCACACGTCCATCCGCTCGATACAATTTGAAACAAGACACGTCCTACCAGGCTCCGAGAGCCCTCATCGATGATGTTTCGTTGAATTATTCACACGCTGACACTTGTTGATGGCCCAGCATTGACAATTGCAGCAATATGCTAAGGTTTGCAATTGTGTCACATTGAACGATTCTCTTCAGTCGTCGTTGGTTCTGTTCATGTAGTATTTTTTCCGGCGGCAGCGAAGTTGGCGATTTGATGTTTTAGAAGATTCCTCATATTCACGGTACATTCGTGAAATCGTCATATGAGAAATTTCCCACTTGACCGCTACATTGGACGTGCTTTGTGCCATCGCTCATGCGCCGACAACAACACGTTCAAGCTCACTTAAATCTTGATAACCTGCCATTGTAGCGGCAGTAATGAATCTAATAACTACTCAGACACATGATGTCTTATACACTATTGGCCATTAAAATTGCTACACCAAGAAGAAATGCAGATGATAAATGGGTATTCATTGGACAAATATTTTATAGTAGAACTGACATGTGATTACATTTTCACGCAATTTGGGTCCATAGATCCTGAGAAATCAGTACCCAGAACAACCACCTCTGGCCGTAATAACGGCCTTGATACGCCAGGGCCTTGAGTCAAACAGAGCTTGGATGGCGTGTACAGGTACAGTTGCCCATACAGCTCCAACACGATACCACAGTTCATCAAGAGTAGTGGTGACTGGCGTATTGTGACGAGCTAATTGCTCGGCCACCAGTGACCAGACGTTTTCAGTTGATGAGAGATCTGGAGAATGTACTGCACAGGTCAGCAGTCTAACATTTTCTGTATCCAGAAAAGCCCGTACAGGACCTGCAACATGCGGTCGTGCATTATCCTGCTGCAATGAGGGGTTTCGCTGGGATCGAATGAAGGGCAGAGCCACGGGTCGTAACACATCTGTAATGTAACGTGTACTGTTCAAAGAGCCTTCAATGCGAACAAGAGGTGACCGAGACGTGTAAGAAATGGCGTCCCATACCATTACGCCGGGTGATACGCCAGTATGGCGATGACAAATACACGCTTCCAATGTGCGTTAATCGCGATGTCACCAAACACGTATGAGACCATCATGATGCTGTAAACAGAACCTGGATTCATCCGAGAAAATAACGTTTTGCCATTCGAGCATCCAGGTTCGTCGTCGAGTACAGCATCGCAAGCGCTCCTGTATGTGATGCAGCGTCAAGGATAACCGCAACCATGGTCTCCGAGCTGATAGTCCATGCTGCTGTAAACTTCGTCGAACTGTTCTTGCAGACGGTTGTTGTCTTGCAAACGTCCCCATCTGTTGACGCAGGGATCGAGATGTGGCTGCACGATCCGTTATAGCCATGCGGATAAGATGCCCGTCATCTCGACTGCTATTGATACGAGGCCGTTTGGATCCAGTACGGCGTTCCCTATTACCCTCCTGAACCCACCGATTCCTTATTCTGCTAACAGTCATTGGATCTCGACGAATGCGAGCAGAAATGTCGCGATACGATAAACCGCAATCACGATAGGCTACAATGCGACCTCTATCAAAGTCGGAGATGGTACGCATTTCTCCTCCTTACCCGAGGCATCACAAGAACGTTTCACCAGGGGACGCGGTCAGCTGCTCCTTGTGTATGAGAAATCGATTGGAAAGTTTCCCCATTTCAGCCAGTTGTAGCTGTCGCCACTGGCGCCAACCTTGTGTGAATGCTCAGAAAAGCTAATCATTTGCATATCACATCATATTCTTCCTGTGGGTTATATTTCGCGTCTGTAGTACGTTATCTTCGTGGTGTATCAATTTTAATGGCCAGTAGTGTATATGACTTGCCGCCCGCAGTGCTATATTTTGGCTGTTTACATATCTCTGTATTTGAATGCACGTGCCTATTCCAGTTTCTTTGGCACTTCAGTGTACATCCCGGTACGGTACTCGCTAAACCTTAATCGATAACGCGGCGAGTTTCCTGACACCTTAACATTTGTCGAATATAACAGAGGCTTTGTTTTTTTCAGGTTTTTTACTGAAAGTCTTCTGTTAGCGAGGCAGTGTTTTGAGATGTTATTCTCTTGTCACCACTTTACCAAGTTCCTCACATATTAGTCGTTGAAAACTACTTCAGAAGCCCTTTCCAAAGCCATGGAAACAGCTAATTTCAGGTTCAAAATGGTTCAAATTGTTCTGAGCACTATGGGACTTAACATCTGAGGCCATCACTTCTCTAGAACTTAGAACTACTTAAACCTAACTAACCTAAGGACATCACACGCATCCATGCCCGAGGCAGGATTCGAACCTGCGACCGTAGCAGTTGCGCGGTTCCGGACTGCGAGCCTAGAACCGCTAGACCACCGCGGCCGGCTAATTTCAGGTATCAGCAACAGTACTGGAACAACAACATGGCATCGTTGTGTCATACTTGCACTACTTGTAATGGACACATCCCCGAGGTACACATCGGCCAACATTTCATCAGAAAGGAACGACGACTGGGTTTAACGTCTCATCGATGTAGAGGTCATTAGAGACGGAGCATAAGCTCGGACTGTCGCTACGATGAGGTTGGAAATCGGCCGTGCCCTTTCAAAGTAACCGTACTAGCGTTTGCCGGAAGCGATTTTAGGAAATCACTGAAAACCTCAATCCAGATGGACGGAAAGGGGTTTGAACATTTGCCCTCACGAATGCGAGGCCAATGTGCTAACCACTGCGCCATCTCGCTAGGTCTCAGTAAACCCTTCCATACCGTTGTGTATCACTGTTAACGTGCAACTCACAAACAAAGTACAAAGCCGCATGTCATTGACATTTCTATTGTAGTGTATGTTTCCAGTGCAACGCCCATACCAAGTCAAATGGAGGTAAATAAAATTCAAACTACTCTGAGGTGTCAAAAGTCGTGGGATACCTCCTCAAATCGTGTCGGACCTCCTTTTGCCCGGTGTAGTGCAGGAACTCTTCGTGGCATGGACTCAACAAGTCGTTGGATGTCCCTTGCCCAAACATTGAGCCATACTGCCTCTATAACCACGCATAATTGTGGAATTGTTGATGATGCAAGATGTTGTGCACGAACTGACCTGTCGATTATATTCTATAAATGTTCGATGGCAGTTATGTCTGGTGACCTGAGCGTCAGATCAGTTCATAAAGTTCTTCAGACCAATCGCGAACAACTGTTGCCCAGTGGCAGGACTTTGTTGTTTGGCAACATGAATCCCATTTATGGTTTCTAATTTGTCTCCAAGATGCCGAACATAACCATTTCCAGTCGTGATCGGTTCAGCTGGAACAGAGGATCCAGGTCATACCATGGAAACAGCCTGCATCAACTTGCATAGTGCCTTGTTGACATCTTGGGCCCATGGCTTCGTAGATCAGCACAACACACGAACGCACGAACCCTACCATCAGCTCTTACTGTCTGAAATCGGGACTCAAGTTACCCGGCCACGACTCTGCAGTCAAAAAAAAAATTGTTCAAATGATTCTGATCACTATCGAACTTTACATCTGAGGTCATCAGTCCGCTACCATTATAACAACTTAAACCTAACTAACCTAAGGACATCACACACTTCCATGCCCGAGGCAGGATTCGAACCTGTGACAGCAGCAGCAGTGCGGTTTCGGACTGAGCGCCTAGAACCGCACGGCCACAACGACCGGCGAGTCTGCAGTCGTCTAGGATCCACTGACATTGTCAAGACCGCAGGAAAGGCGGTGCAGGCCATGTCGTGCTGTTAGCAAAGGCACTCGCGTCGGCCGTCTGCTGCCATCGCCAATTAACGCCAGATTTCCTCTCACTGTCCTAAGTGACAAGTTCGGCGTACGTCCCTCATTGATTTCTGCGGTTATTTCACTCAGTGGTGCTGGTAAGTTAGCACTGATAACGCTAAGCAAACGCTGCTGCTCTCGGTCATTATCTGAATGCCGCCGGCCGCTGCGTTGTTCGTGGAGAGAGGTAATACCTGAAATTCGCTATACTCGGCACGCACTTGACACTTTGGATCCAGGAACATTGAATTGCCTACCTGTTTCCAAAATGGAATGTGCCATACGCCTAGCTCCATGTACCATTCCCCCTTCGAAGTCTGTCAATACCTGTTGTGTGGCATTGATCAATTCAGAAACCCTTTCATAGGAATCATCTCAGTACAAAAGATAGCTCCGCCATTGCGCTGCCCTTTGTACCCTGTGTATGCGATACTAACGTCATTTCTATTTAAGCATATCGCTATCCCATGACTTTCGTCACCTCAGTCCAAATGCAATTACGAGTCGCCAGACACCATGCGTCTATTATACCTAAATGATGTGTAAATGTCCGTGAATAGTCTTCCGAAATTTTCTCAGCGGTTTCCCGATTCACGTTGTATAGTACTGCTTAAAAAAATCGGTGCAACAATTTGATGGCTACAAACTTTAAAATTAGGATCGTACCTAAGAAAATTTATCACATTGTCAGCTACACCATAGCGAAAAGCACACCTCGACATATTTACTTGCTTTTGAGAGATTCAGAATGACCTCTCTGCTCTGCCTCATCTTGTATGCCCTCCATGTCGTCAACGCTCGCTGTATTCTTCTCCAGCCACTGAGCGCCAACGGAAGAGAACTTGGTGAGTTTCTGGAAGTTGACGTAAATGCTCCGTCTATTTATCGGGCACCGGAACAAAAAGAAACTTTCCTCGTTTCCCGGTGAGCGCTACGGCACGTGTAACGAATAGGCGCTCTGGATTCTATTGACTCAACGTTTTATGTCTCCCCTTCGATACTCAGCCGTGGTTCCCACAAAGTTAGTGAACTTCTCTCCCATCTCCAATACGAGGCAGCAAGTGGCGCAGCGTTGTAGACACGTCCAAGCACGAAATGGGCTTTCTCATGACGCACTTTGTAACACCATACCTCTAATGCTGTACTGATTCATTTTGCCTTTTGTTATGTTTAATGCTATAACGTCGAGTTTCTGTAATATTTGTTACATTGAATCGATACCAGGAGTGAGATTATTATTTTCTCTGTTAAAAACTTTGATGTCTTTTTGAGAGTAGTAAGTGTATTCTCTGTAATATGAACAATATGAGCAAATTATATGTTTTGTCTTTGTCATATAATCTCTTTGGCTATCTTTAAAATTAAATAATTTTGTGGAGATCTACCAATATAGGCAAATGTTCTGTTTCATTTAAAATGATTGTTTGCTGTTATGTAAACTGCTGACCTTCACTTAGGATGCTTAGTTATTTTGTATGTGAAAGGTGTTGTGGTTCTTTCGGGAACGGAACTGTGTAGCGAGCGCAAACTGTGGTTGGCGTAGGAAGAAAAGTCAGTCGTGGACGAGCTACCAAACTATCAACTGCTTATGTAAAAGTTGTATATTGTGCTGGTGCCGAGAGAGGCTTTCCGTGCTGCTTTCCAATGCCTCGGATGGATGGATAAATAGCTGGAACTATTCTGGAAATGGTATCCATCATCGCCACCAAGAAATGACAGAGTCCAGCAATTCTACCTGCAAAACCACCTACCAAGATGCAGTCTCTGTAATGGAGCACTATAGTAATGTACAGTGAAGGATCAGCTCATAGGATGTTATAGTGAACCCAAATATAAGGTAAAAATTGACTAAAGTGATTTATCCTCAGTCACATATCAACATAGGGTCCTTCCCACGCATAAGTGGGATTCCATTGTCACGGCTGGGACAGTTGCACTACGTTTTTCAACAGTCAGATGCTGATATAACATGAAGTATAAATAGAAATAAAGTAAAAATTGTTTTACCTTCCCTTTAAATCTGCATTTCATAAGTTTACAAATTGAGCTGTTATTCATCTTTATCACGGGTGGGACAGAAAATAGACGTAACATTGAATAACCACCAACATTTTAGAAGAATTCTGTGATTTATGCACTTATTTTCTTTTGAAAATATTGAATTCACATTAATAAAACAATTCTCTACATGACATAATATCAATAAATATTAGATTAGTAATACTTACTTACAATAATTGCAATCAAAGACTGTCATGAGTGGGACTCATGTGATGTACAATCTTTTTTTATTTATTTAAACTCATTTCATTATGTCAGTTAGCTATGAATCAGTAGGTAACATATACTCAGAGGGCACCTTAAGTTTTAATAACCTTGTTGAACATTTTTGTTGCTTATAAATAATATAAACTTTGGTATAGTATTAGTTTACAGTTCTGAGTACTTAATTATATCACTTTAAGAATGTACCACTTTGAAAAATACACTTGGCCTCTCACCCACTTTCGAAAATGTCTAAATTTCCGGGAAACTCGTAATATACGGTGTCCCTAACATGTCTGACATTTGGATTCGGGAGAAAGCAAGAACTTGTTCAAACTCTATGTGGAATACAAACTGCTCGTCAGGTTTAAATACCTTTGCTGAGTCCCCAACAGATCGCATACACATAATCTGTATTTCCCCATTGTCTTCTACACTTCTCTGTGCAATTGCAGCATATCTGTATGTAGTGGCCATCTTTCTTGCAGTTTGGAACTCCACTAAAATAAATGTTTCTGGCATGATTTGTTCCACACCTGGTTCTGAACCTGTAACTTCTTGGGAATTGGGTGTCAACAGGACATCAGGATATGGTTCCTCATCACTCATCTCACAATCTGTGTGGATTAGTGAATATATGTTGGGTGAAAGTGGGAAAACCTCGACTTTCTCTAAATCTGATTTTAGGAAAGTTCTACCACATACTAGGTTACAGTTATTGTAAACATTGAAGTAAAACTTGCAGCGAATATCTTTAATTTTTTTAACAGCTTTCCAGCGGCCATCCAGAAGGTCTCTGTTTTCATCAAAATTATCTTTTGTCAGAAGAAGAAAGTTTATTCCAGAAACAGATGTTTTGGCACAGTCTAAAAATTCCTGTGCATTGCTGATGATGACTTTTCTTTGCTTAACTTTATTCAAAACAGCCCTTTTTGTTAGACCTCCAATGCCACCCACTGCACCTTTCCCATGTGATGTTGCAAAGAAAAACCATTCTCCAGACACTCCAAGGTCTTGCATCATGTAGCAGAGGTTAGAAATGGTGAATTTGTTCTCAAATTGACCTGCGCAACCATCAGAAAAAATTCGTATCGAGGTCAAATTGGGAAGCTCTTGTTTACGCTTACTTATTATACTCTTCAAACATGCACAAACTGAGTACTTGTCGTGGCACAGTTCATCGCTCACAATTGCAAATGACTGTAGCCCTGTTTTCATCCAAACACAAATAGTGGCCACTGTAATCTGTGTAGGACTCCAGTGGGCACTTTGTATCTCATCTTGTGCCACTGCTACATAGTTTTCTGCAAAATCTATTTGCAATATCACTTCATCATCACTAACTAATGCTTTCACGGTCTTGAAAGCTCCAGATTGCATCCTTTTGACAAAGAAGTGCTCCTTGAATGTTTTTAGTTGATACTGAAGTTCAGAGAGAGCTTTACAAAGTGTTCGACTGGTAGTAGTCTGTTTAACATGACACTCATGTTCGGTCCATTTTCTCCAAGATATTATGTCACACAAATCAAACTTTCCATCTATTAATGTGCGTAAATTCATGATGCATTTCTTGCATTGACTTGTCATGCATATTTCACTTTTTACATCACAGCAAACAAGATTCATAAGGTGAGTGTGACTAGCAGGGAAACTAGCTATTTCTTTGTGAATGGCTTCAATGATGAAGTTGAAGTTAGCATGATATCTGAACACACACACATACATTGTGAGGCATTTGAGACGTTAGAACAACATTTTTAGGCCGCAAATCGTAGAATTTTGAATTCTTGATAACAATATCTGGATTGTCTTGCTTAAGAAGGAAACAATGCTTCCTTAATTGTCATATTTATGTGACGTTTCTCCAAGCTAACTCTTTTCCCAGCTTCATGGCCTACAATAGACTTTACATCTTTTATACCAGGTGTCTGCCTGCTGCTTTCATCATTTCTTAAAAATATTTGTACACTCCTGGAAATTTAAATAAGAACACCGTGAATTCATTGTCCCAGGAAGGGGAAACTTTATTGACACATTCCTGGGGTCAGATACATCACATGATCACACTGACAGAACAACAGGCACATAGACACAGGCAACAGAGCATGCACAATGTCGGCACTAGTACAGTGTATATCCACCTTTCGCAGCAATGCACGCTGCTATTCTCCCATAGAGACGATTGTAGAGATGCTGGATGTAGTCCTGTGGAACGGCTTGCCATGCCATTTCCACCTGGCGCCTCAGTTGGACCAGCGTTCGTGCTGGACGTGCAGACCGCGTGAAAAGACGCTTAATACAGTCCCAAACATGCTCAATGGGGGACAGATCCGGAGATCTTGCTGGCTAGGGTAGTTGACTTACACCTCCTAGAGCACGTTGGATGGCACGGGATACATGCGGACGTGCATTGTCCTGTTGGAACAGCAAGTTCCCTTGCCGTTCTAGGAATAGTAGAACGATGGGTTCGATGACGGTTTGTATGTACCGTGCACTATTCAGTGTCCCCTCGACGATCACCAGAGGTGTACGGCCAGTGTACGAGATCGCTCCCCACACCATGATGCCGGGTGTTGGCTCTGTGTGCCTCGGTCATATGCAGTCCTGATTGTGGCGCTCACCTGCACGGCGTCAACCACGCATACGACCATCATTGGCACCAAGGCAGAAGCGACTCTCATCGCTGAAGACGACACGTCTCCATTCGTCCCTCCATTCACGCCTGCCGCGACACCACTGGAGGCGGGCTGCACGATGTTGGGGCGTGAGCGGAAGACGGCCTAACGGTGTGTGGGACCGTAGCCCAGCTTCATGGAGACGGTTGCGAATGGTCCTCGTCGATACCCCAGGAGCAACAGTGTCCCTAATTTGCTGGGAAGTGGCGGTGCGGTCTCCTATGGCACTGCTTAGGATCCTACGGTCTTGGCGTGCATCCGTGCGTCGCTGCGGTCCGGTCCCAGTTCGACGGGCACGTGCACCTTCCGCCGACCACTGGCGACAACATCGATGTACTGTGGAGACCTCACGCCCCACGTGTTGAGCAATTCGGTGGTACGTCCACCCGGCCTCCCACATGCCCACTATACGCCCCTCGCTCAAAGTCCGTCAACTGCACATACGGTTCACGTCCACGCTGTCGCGGCATGCTACCAGTGTTAAAGACTGCGATGGAGCTCCGTATGCCACGGCAAACTGGCTGACACTGACGGCGGTGGTGCACAAATGCCATTCGACGGCCAACACCGCGGTTCCTGGTGTGTCCGCTGTGCTGTGCGTGTGATCATTGCTTGTACAGCCCTCTCGCAGTGTCCGCAGCAAGTATGGTGGGTCTGACACACCGGTGTCAATATGTTCTTTTTTCCATTTCCAGGAGTGTATTTTGAGCAGATTATCACCTGTAAGTTTACGAGATGTTTTTTTCACTACTGGGAAAATCTGCTTTACTACCTTTTTAGGTAAGCTTTCACTTACAAGCTTTTTTATTACTGCTGATTTTTTTGAGGGGCTTGAAGGAAGCACCTTTACCTGAGAAACAGCTTTACCAAGGGATTGAGGATATTTATATGATCCCAACTGGGAAATACATGTCTCAGTCTGATCTTCAATTAATTTGGATTTTAGTTTAAGTATGTACTTCCTTCTTCTTTCAGCTTCCTTCTTTCGATATTCCAGTAAAGATTTTTCACTGGAGGATACCTTCATCTTCGTATTTTCCCTTCTTCTTTTATCCCGCTCTCTTTCTTTTTCTTTACGAACATTGTACTTGCTGGTATCTTTCTTCAGTTTTTCTCGAAGTTTTCTCATACTCTCTGCTGATGTTGTTTTCCACATTTTCTGAATAAACAGTAAGTTTTCATTTAGTGTAAACCACCAAAGCACTTGTTATATCAACCAATTTAACTTACCAATAACAAGAAGTCTTAAATGGTTTTGATTTGAATAACATCCAAAAAACTGTCATGGGTGGGACACAATTTCTTTTAACGTTCATAAATGATCATTTACAACTACGAAGGTGCCTTTCGGGTCATTGGATGTTTTTATTTGTTTTTCTTACTTCTAACCTAAAATATATAGAATTACTGTAACTGCTGAGTTAGATGGTAAACTTTTTCGTAGTTTTTTTTGTCATGGGTGGGACACTAAATACATAGTAACTTTTGTGAATTAGCTGCATACTTAATTACTTACCTTCCTATAAAACTGAAGTTTGTCAGAAAGACAAGATTCTGCTCTTGAAATTTAACAATTAAAATATCAACAATCGCTGCAACGCAAATTTAAACAGCTGCGAACACAAAAAGCAAACCTTTCGTTTTCCATCCTCATCTGTAGAATCGCCAACTTTATTTAACTATATTTCCTCACCTAATCATGTAATTTTTACAATTTTTTCAGGACAGTAAAATTCAACTTTTGTAGATTCGAAAAACTACAACATTGTTGTTAAATTGGGCATTTTTTCAAAAAATAAGCCTCAGGCTCAGTTTGGCATAGAATGACCCTTAAGTGTTTACCGAGTGTCCTTTATTGAAGGCATATTAAAATTAATATGGCAATATAGCGTACTAAACATTAATATTGCTTGCAAATAGGATCTTACAAAAATCTCAAATTTTTTGTTTCCTTGTAGTAAACGTTCAGACGTTGCAGCTGTTGAGAGTTATATGTTGTTCCTTTAGTGTACTGAAAGTGCGTTTAGTTTGCTCTGCTACAGTAGTCAAGATTAAGGACCCCCAGCTTGAAAGTAGTTAAAAATGCACAAAGTTACTTAATTATGGAAAGTTTCAATTACTCTCGCTATTTATGTTAAATTCTGTACAATATTGGGTTCCTCTTGTGTATTAAAAGTGCATATTAATGGTGTAACAGGATCCACAGTCTATTGTGCTCATGCTAGATAACGATTAATAGAAAGATCACTATCTATGAAAAAAGCAATTTCTTTATTCAAAAGAGAGTGAGAAGTAATTTGTTAGTGAAGTCCACTTAATTTTCATTCTAAATAGAAAGCTGTGTAGTTGTGAGAGACTTAATCTATGCATAATAATTAATTTTGCTGTGAACCATATCGATATTTCATGTCAGATAGGAATATGTTTGAAAAAGTAATATTGAACCTATGTCCAAATACGATTCTAAAGTGCACTGTAATACTAATATTGCTGAAACCACTCGGTTTGACCAAGCTTTGAAGGCAAAAGTGTATGTCATTTTCTGTTGTCCTTATGCAAATAGCCTTGTTCTCTTATAACGTCAACGTCAGCTAGTGACAGAGTTCGTTGCACTCTCAGGTGATAAAGATTAGGCTGTGTCTGTCCATTAAAGTTACTGATATCTATTTTCTTGAACAAGAATGTTAGTCATTCTTATGCCTAATTAGGCTGGTGAACGTTTTCTTTATCCTTGGAACAGTGTAGATAGGTAGAATATGGTTTGTTACTGTTTAAATAATTATGCAATTTCTACTTTCACTTCCGATGAGGTACAACACGGTCAACATAGCGAAATTCCTCTCAGAGTGCAACACTGCTTTACTTCTTTTTACTATAATTGCTTGAATAAAAATAAATTCACTATACGAACTGCCTCCAACTTTAAGGTTACTATAGTAGCAGACAGAGGTGTTATACGTGGCGACAGTGACAGGACTAATTGTTCTGTTGGGGCATAGTGCGTAATAAACCAAATTTGGTATTTGATTACACAAGCTACGTAAATGCCGGTTGCAGTGTTATAACTTCTCACTACAACAGCAAACCAACTTGGTAACATGTTCGCTGCAGTCTGACAGAAACCAGGAGACATCTTTTACATTTAGTAATTAAATATGTGCGCCTTATATTTCGACACTTCATTTGCAATATATGCAGCTAAGGGAGCTGCTACCAGAATTGACAGCAGCAGTGGCGGTGCGGCAAAATGTAGCAGCTAATGGTCAGTAAATGTGTCAGTATTCACTAACGAATCTTTCCCATCTTTATTTCAATTAGCATATATTTAGTTTTCGTACTGTTTATACCAGTTTACGTATGAAACCGCTGATATTCACAATATCAAGAGACTGTATGTGATCTTGACATTTTTTGGCCTTCTGCAAGGGAACCTCCCCATCGCACCCCCCTCAGATTTAGTTATAGGTTGACACAGTGGATATGCCTTGAAAAACTGAACACAGATCAATCGAGAAAAGAGGAAGAAGTTGTGAGGAACTATGAAAAAAAATATACAAACTGAATAGTCCATGTGCAGGATAGACAACATCAAGGACAGTGTGAGCTCAGGAGCGCCGTTGTCCCGTGGTTAGCGTGAGCAGCTGCGGAACGAGAGATCCTTGGTTCAATTGTTCCCTCAAGTGAAAAGTTTGCTTTTTCTATTTTCGTAAGGTTATGATCTGTCCGTTCGTTCATTGACATCTCTGTTCACTATAATAAGTTTAGTGTCTGTGTTTTGCGACCGCACCACAAAACCCCACGTAATACATCTCACGTGTTTAATGCACTCTGGTCCAAAGTAGCGAACAGTCAACTGCCAGTCAGGGAGCCTCGTTAGCAGGAACACTCTCTCTTCCGTGCGCTGTAGTCGACTGACGTCGTGTGTTTCGATGTTTGTTTAGGTGTACCGTCCCCATACTACGGCGCAGTTACCTCGCATCGGACGGACGGGCGGACAGATAATAATTGTTTGAAAATAAATAATTGAACTTTTCACTCGAGGGAAGACTTCAACCTAGGACCTCTCGTTCCGCAGCTGCTGACGCTCACCACAGGACCACGGCGCTCTTGAGTTCACACTCTCCTTTATGTTCCAGATCTTGCGCATGGACTACACAGTTTGTATATTTTCTTATCTTTTCATAGTTCCACATAACTTCTTCCTGTTTTCTCGAGTGATCTGTGTTCAGTAGTTCAAGGCCTATCCACTGTGCCAACTTATAACTAAATGTGAAGGGGGTGCGATGGGGAGGTTCCCTTACGAGCTATTTCTTATCAGTATTAATGGCATGAGTTGAATGCTTAAGGATGTGGCATTAACGTCCTACAAGATTTTCAGGGCGTATAAAAATACTTTTACAAACTTTCGGGAGGGGTACCTTGCACTAAATCAACAAAATGGTTCAGTAGTCTAGAAGAGCTACGAGCAACTGTTCACAGCGTTTCACAGTAGCGAAGATGAGCAAGTGCTGATAGCTCTTACGATATGATTTTAGTAGCCATGTTTACCGGACTTCTTATCTTGTTTATTTCATATTATCTCCTCCCAATATACAGAAACCAAAGAGCTTGCAGTAGAAGAAAGGTATCTGACAGTACAGTATCTAAGTACATTATGGCTCTTAGGGTAGCCTACTCTGGTTAAAGCTGAAAAAAGTGTTCTTCTCTATTGGGTCCACTGAAGAACGGCTCTGTCTAGAGAATGAGAATAAAAATATATCCACCTAATATATTATTTGAATTTGTACAAATCATTACATAACAGCTGTTTACCTGTTATTACTTAACTGATCTCGAGAAATTTTCTATAACATATTGTGTCACCATTTTTAGTGCAGAAATTTGTACCTGCCATCAAGGAAAAGAATATCTGACGACTTTCATTAGATGTTCACGCCGTTTCAATACCATTCGAAAATGTAAAAAAGTAATATTCATATAATTTGGCTCACAGTGTTGAAATAGTGTTATGGTATTCATTAAATGTCAATTAATGATCGGTTTGTTTGATGTCTGTAGCTCAGAATGCAAGTTTATTGACTAATGGAGGATACTTTACGAGATATTACACAGGAAATTTAGATCTTGAACATCAATTTAAACATCGTTATTTACTTCATTCTAAAATAATCAGTGACTTATGTAATGAAGGTTGGTCACTTTCGTTTTAGTAAGCTACAGTGACAGTAGAATACAACTTTATGAAAATGCAGTAGACCCTAGATTATCCAATCATCGATTAACCGACTCTTCGGATTGTCCGAGCATCAATCTGCACTCCACGCTGAGGAGGGCATCAGTGTTATGGATCTATTTCACTCCAGTCTCAACGGGTCCAACGCTGTGAGACCCACGAGGGGGAACCCCTTCAAAAGCATGATCGTGCATTCTGTTCATTACAAAGTTCAGAAAAGCGACTGAATATGCTGTAATTTATTGGTGTTAATGTGCATCTTTTCCGGGTGTTACAAAGTTCTTGAAATAAAAGGCCTACCACCCCAGCTAGCTAGCTAGCTAGCTTTCTCAAGCTAGGGAAGAAGTTAAGCAAACCACTGTAGAAAAATCGGGAGAAGGTTTCTCCTAGCGTAAATTAAGAGTATATACTTCCACAAACGAATGAGTCAGACACCTCAGATGTAGTGACTGATCTGCAAACTCTTCATAATGATATCCAACCTGGTAAGGTAGACCAATGGATAGCAACTGGCGCCGTTGTTGCTGTCACGAATGAAGAACCTGAAGATGATCTCTCTTGTAAAAGGAAGAAGAGGAAAACATCAGCCACTCTGCAGCAAAGGATGCCTTCGAGACTGCCCTGAAATATTTGGAAAAACAGCCAACTGCTAAGGCATGGGCAAGTTACGGATAAAGAAGTGGTATGATGCAGCCACAAAGTAAGGTTTAAGAAATTGAAACAAAAATACATTCTACACATTTTAAATATAATTCCAGTGCCTAAAATTTTCTGTTTTCCTTTCTGTTTATCAGAGAAGTATATTTTTTGACTTAATTTTGATTGAGTACATCGTTTTGAGCTCTGTTAGTGACTTGTTTCATGCTCCTTTAATTATCCGGATTTTTTTGCACTCCTACCAACCCTTGTCCCGAAAGTCATGCTTAATCGAGGTTCTACTGTCTGTATTAAAGATCTGGCAGAGAACATATTGGAAGGGGCATTTTAGCCAACTTGTTATACCCTCATGCTATATAGAAAAGGAAAACATTAAATAGTTTACTTGCTACAAAATTAAAAGAAAAAAATCCAGAAACTATTAGTGTATGTAGTACTCAGCTAGAGTACAGATAAATAAAAATATTAGTAATTAGTTTCAAAAGCAAGGAAAATAATCAGATGTCACACAAGGAACATTACATTCAAAACTACAGTAAAAGAAAACAGAGGAAAAGTCTATCGTAGACATAAAAAAAGGGATAGAGGAAGTATACCAAAGTCGCAGTCAGTTTTTAAACAGTTTGATGGATTTTCATAGGTAACTAATAATATTTTAATTCTCAAAATATTACAATACTTTCAAGCACATTTTACAGACTCGTTGCCTTAGATTTTCTTCGTGCGTGTAGTATTTGGAGGTCAGTGCACAAATAGCAGTTTCCTAGAGCAGCAACACATAAATTTCTGAACGTAGACTGCATAGCATTCAAGTCTTATAAGTGGTTCCATAAGCCCCTTTTCTGATTCATGTTAAAAGCGACATGTTTTTCTACTTTCGTTTAAACTCTGTATCTGTCATCAAATGGAATTGGTGAATTAACAAATATTGTATCATAATATTTCAGAAAAAATATTTTAATTACGAATTATATGAAAATGAAAGTAAACAAAATAAATTAGCATTTCGTAGAGAAATTAAAAACATTAGTAAATAAAACACTTGTTTATTTTGAGAGATAAAACAAAATTGTTTTTTTTTATTTAACCACAAGGCACCGTGCATGTCTGCATCAAATTTTAATTTATTTTCATGGATTAAATAATTAAAAATTAAAAGCCGTTACTTTATTTAAGAAATGTGAATCAGTGATTGTTAATTAACAGTTCAAATCAATAAAAAATACAGAATTTAAATAAAGGTAGAAAATGTGTTGCGTTTAGCACGATTCTAATCTGTGACTATATCATAACATCTAGGCGACAAAAGTCATGGGAAAACAGTATGCGCACAAACAGGTGGCGGCAGTATTGCATACACAAGGAATAGAATGTCAGTGTATTGCGTAGCTACCATTTGTACTCTGGTGATTCATGTGAAAAGATTTCCTGCTTGACTATGCCCCCACGACGGAATTTAACAGACTTTCAAAGCGGAGCGCTAGTTGGAGCTAGAGGCATGGGACATCCCATTGTGGAGATCTGCAGGGAATTCATTATTTAGAGATCCTCAGTGTGAAGCGTGTGCTGAGAATACCAAACTTCAGGTATTACCTCACAGCACGGACAACGCAGTGGCCGACGGCCTTCACTTAACGACCGATAGTGGTGTCGTATACGTAGAGTTGTAAGTGCTGCCGCGCAGGATTAGCCGAGCGGTCTGAGGCGCTGCAGCCATGGACTGTGCGGCTGTTCCTGGCGGAGGTTCGAGTCCTCCCTCGGGCATGGATGTGTGTATTTGTCCATAGGACAATTTAGGTTAAGTAATGTGTAAGCTTAGGGACTGATGACCTTAGCAGTGAGGTCCCATAAGATTTCACACACATCTGAACATCTGTAAGTGCTTACAGACACGCAACACTGCGTCAAATAACCGCAGAAAGCAATGTTGGACATACAACGTATCCCTTAGGACAGCGCTACGGAATTTGCCATTAATGGCCTATGGCAGTAGGTGACCGACGCAAGTACCTTTGCTAACAGACCAGACTTCACCTGCACTGCCCCTCCTTGGATCAGTACCATATCGGTTGGACCCTAGATGGCTTGAAAATCGAGGCCTAGTCAGATGATTCTCCCGATTTCACTTGCTGAGAGTTGATGGTAGGGTTTGAGTATGGCGCGGATCCCACGAACCCAAAGACACAAGTTGTCAACAAGGCACTGTCCAAGCAGGTGGTGGTTTCATAATGATGTGGGCTCTGTTTACGTAGAATGAACTGGCTCCTGTGGTCCACCTTAACTGATCATAGACTTGACCAGACCATTTGCATCTATTCATGGACTCCATGTTAACAAACAACTATGGTATTTTTACGAACGCCAATGCGCCATGTCATCGAAATTGGTCTGAAGAGCACGGTGGACATTTCAAGCGAATGATTTTGCTACCCACATCGTCCGACATGAATCCCATAGGACATTTATGAGACATAATCGAGAGGTCGGTTCGTGCACAAAATCTGCACCAGCAACACTTTCGCGATTATGGACAGCTATAGAGACAGCATGAGTCAGTATTTCTGGAGGGGATTGCCAGCGACTCGTTGAGTCTATCGCACGACGAATTGCTGCAGTGGGAGGTCTGACACAAAACTGGGCCCCATCCCACGAGTTTTTTGACCTCTGTGTATCTACAACTGCAACATTAGATAATGCGGGGAATGTGCACCAGAAAATACGACGAGCGGTTCCAAAAGCTTTTATTCATTTGTCTTTATTTACACTGATGAAGAGTACAAGTTGGAATTCAACGCAGACCTACGACGCTGGTGGATTGCTAAGGATCGTTACAGGACGAAAGGGAATAGCCTGAACTCAAAGAAGGGACATTTTATCTCATGTCCATTTCATACGAGAAAACAATTAATTTCAAGACATGGGATTTAAAGAAGCAGAGCAGAAAACGAAAGAAAAAAGTTGCCCAGACGTAGTGTCTTTGAGTATTAACGAAATGTACTAGATCACGTGTTCGAACCGAACCACATCTTACATTTTAAATGAAAATCATCGGCATAAGTGTCCGAAGTAAGAGGGGCACGTAATTTTTTTTATCTTCTTAAAGAGTTTTGTTGTATTGCGTTAGGGAATTTATGTCCGGGCGCTATACTTCAAATCCTATATCAATAATCAAAGTAAGACTGTCCATAAGATTAACTTGTATTGAAGCATATGGTTGCACATAACGAAACAAGTCTAAACGTATGAATGGTTAACAACATAATATGAACGTAAAGGTTCTGCAGTCATTGAAAACATTACTTCACAAAAGCCGAATGAAATAATTATATTCACTGCGCAGAATATAAATGCATGGGTGTGGGTAAGAGTTGCAATAACCGTTTTCTAAAATGTACGTTATTTGTAATTGCAGAAGTGATATATACCACTTTGAAGTTACTACCATAAAACACAGCACCCAGAAACTTACTAGGCTAGTTACAATTCGCATTAAAGGTTGTATGTCAATATTCTGTATATGTGGAAGCTATTAATAAAATTCCCAAAAGTGGGTTGTATAGAGACATATTTGATTTAATTTTAGACGACAGGTGAGCGAGGCGTCCGTTCAACACAAGCGCGTTTGGGAATTGTGCGATTACCAAATGCTTCGGGGACAACTTGGAAGGTCTTGTTCGATGTGTGGCGTGTCGCGCCGTGTTGTAGGAGTCAAATTTTCGTACCAAATGACGAGGACTTGCCTGTAAATTTCCACGCACACGTTCGATGTCTTCGGGAGTTCGGATGGTTTTCCAAGTACCGGTTGATGTTCGATTCGATAGACCGGCAGTTGCACGGAAGCTTCTTAATATTTCTATACTTTTCCACGAGCAGCAATTGAACTTCGCGGCTGAATCTTGAGATGCTTAGGAAAGCCACGCTGCACGAGCATGACAGATCGCCTAAGTTAAAACAGAACTCCACCAGGAATATACTACGTTGCTTCCATCAGTGAGAGATGATTACTGTCCATCCGACAATCCAGATTTCAGTTTTCCGTGATTCTTCTTAATCTATTAATGCAGATATAACAATAAAAGGCAGGACTCAATTCCAAGTAGTACTTTCCCAAACCGAACGAACTGGACTCGCATTCTCGAGCGCGTAAGTCGAAAGAATGGAGCGTTATTCTAGAATAATTCGAAATAGCGCAATGTATGTGGTTTTCCTTTAACACGTATCGCCTCCCCCAGAGTTCTGCTCTTAACTCTTCAGTCCACCTTCCACAGTAAAACTAACATATCTTCTTTTTGTTTCAGGTACCTTCATAACGTGCCTTTTAGGTATTGGTACGATTTGATATCTGCTGACGTTCGCCAGGAATGATACATTAAAATAACGTTGGATTCTTTTCCTTTCGTGTTTTCATTTTTTTTCTCAAAAAATGGCTCAAATGGCTCTGAGCACTATGGGACTTAACATCTGAGGTCATCAGTCCCCTAGAACTTAGAACTACGTAAAACTAACTAACCTAAGGACATCGCACACATCCATGGCCGAGGCAGGATTCGAACCTGCGACCGTAGAGGTCACGCGGTTCCGAACTGAAGCGCCTAGAACCGCTCGACCACTCTGGCCGGCTTGTTTTCTCCACAGAAAGACATACATCTGTAACAATCCTAGGAATTGGGTTAAGAAAATGATATCAAACGAAATCTCAAGGTCTGCTGTGTGTTATGGCCATATTTCAACGTAATCATTTAACTAATAGTGAATTACAAGTATCATGTTTCTTTCCGTCAGTGTTTTGACTCACTGAAAGAGGCCAGCAACCATATAAATTGTTCACTGCTAATTCTGTAATCAGCTACCTACGATCGAGTAATCTTACGTCAGTGTGTGAAAACGTCCACTGCTATGAAACTAACCGTATCATACGATTCGCTGTTTGACTAGCAGAGAAAGATGTAACTAGGATCCCAACATCTACGGATATCAAAATACCCTCACAAAACCGCTTATATGGGAAGTCCAAAACTACGAGGAAGACCGTATTGGCAAATATGCGAACGGATCTCGCTAATAAAAATTTTCCCAATATTCCCAGATGAAATCGGCGTCACCGATACAGGAGCTAAGAGTCGGTGAAGCAAGTCTCGTAGTGATGAGCGAAACTAACATTTTAACGCACCTTTTGAATATTCCTTATTAATTTTCGCTCTGCGCTATTAGAGATCTTGGCGATACAACCGAGACTGCGTATAATGCTAGATAACAACAATATCACAGAAAAATTGACGTTTAATTTGTCCACAAAATCGAATAAAAGTATTGTTGATTCTAAATTGGAAAGTTATTTATGTTTATTGTGGAGTCAGTCAAGCTTTTTTACGCAGTGATTAATTTGGTGATATTCTGCAACTTAAGCTGTTTAGCTTGAGAAACTATCTTACAACAAATGTTGTTAAGTTTAACCATTTGTGCTTGAATGCGGCATTTAAAATTATATAATAAAGAATAAGTTTCGTCACTGGCATGACTGTTGGTAAAACACGTTACAGTTGTTAAGTATCCGCCATGAATGTACTGACTGCAGATATCTTTTACTAAATCTATTCTGAAATTCATCAGTCCATCACTAGGTAACAATAGTAATGTGGTCGTTATGTTAATAATCATCTGATACTCCTAAGTGTTACTTTGACGGACCAGATCAAGAATTAAATGAAAAACACGAAAAACTGTGTTCTACAAATAGTGTTCTAGCTTGGTTGATTATTCTGCAACCGTGAATTTGATGTATTTTATGTATTTTATTCGCGCTGTTGCAGCGGACGTCGTGACCACCAATGCAAGAAAAAAATGGCTCTGAGCACTATGGGACTTAACTTCTGAGGTCATCAGTCCCCTAGAACTTAGAACTAATTAAACCTAACGAACCTAAGGACATCACACACACCCATGCCCGAGGCAGGATTCGAACCTGCGACCGTAGCGGTCACGCGGTTCCAGACTGTAGCGCCTAGAACTGCACGGCCACTGCGGCTGGCTACCAATGCAACAAACAGGTTGTATATAATTACTGCAGATACTAGTTATTCAGTGAAACAGCCGTAAAGAGAGTAATAGATTACGTTTAGGCTGGCTATTTCTAATCATGAAACAAACTCACCGACATTCCAAAAGTTTGAACTGTTAAAATACAAATATACGATTAATGACTAAGAAGTAAATAAGCACTATGCAATGTGTCTATTTGATGGTCTTACTATTATTCTCCAAAACGATAAGGACACATTTGTTCAGGTAGACACAGAGGGGAACAGAAGTGACAATACTGCAAGACAAAAACAGGAAGATATTTTCTGTTATCAACAATATGAGGTTACATATTATGCAAGACCTTTACTCATCATAATAGAATTCCTCCTGAAGTTACGAAAGATGTGTTCAAAAACTGGATAATATGCCTTGAGTATTGTGTAGCCGCTAATGGTCGTTATTTGACCGATGTTGCAACTCATAAGTAAACTTGAATAAATATTGCACCTTGTGTAAAATGGTCAACTTTGTTTCGCGATTTGTTTGTATGTTATTCAAATTTGAAATCGTCGAAATATTGTGAAACACTCTGCATTTACGGAAGAGCTCCAATACAAATGTGCGTCACAAAGCGCCTTGTGCTGAATACAGAGATACAAAACATGGCGCCTTTGGAATGTGGAATAATGAAAGAGCGCCGCATACAATTGCGTGTGACGGTGCACGACGGACATACTTGAGAGATTTATTAACTTCAATGTAATGACATTTTTTAATAACTCCACCACTGGCGGTCCCAAGTCCGGGGCCTCATTTTGCAAGTGATGAGGAAGGAGGAGGGGGAGGAGTAACACCTCGTTAATAAACCTGGGTCCATCTGGCTCCGGATGGTAGCACCCTGTAAGGGCCCCTGCCTAGGGTTACTGGGTGAAACCTGGTCAACGGTCTCAAAGGCGGAAGAGGAAGTTCTGATTCCCAACGGCGGAGAGAGCGGAAGAGCTACCTCCAGGACTCACAATCTTGGTTGTATATTTTGTGGCCTTTGGACCACACTCAAAATAACTTTCATCAATCATGGTAGTGTGTGATGTAAACTATTTTACCCCAAGTGGACGATCCACCGTACGCCAGTACGTCAGCAGACATTCAGACTCTGGGGAGTCTGCAACATTGCACAAAGACAAGTCGGAGTGTCTTGGAATCTCATCCAAATTTCAACATAGGCAATCAACATACCTAGCAACTATCAATGCAAACTCATTGTTGAAAACCGGAAAACTAAAACATCTAACAGATACGCTAAAGAACCACAACGTACTCATAACAGTCATTCAAGAAACACGAAACATGGATACAGGTACCTTCGATTCCGAAGGTTTTAGGATATACAAAGGGAAAGTGGGACCGAGAGTAATGAAAAATGTACCACATCTTGGGACAGCCTTTATAATCAACAAACAAATCTTGAACTCAATAGTTGGCTTTGATTCACAATCAGAAAGAATCTCAAGTCTTACATTCACAAGCACAATCAAAATCTACACAATTATCAATGCACATGCCCCTATAAACGAGGATAACAGGAAAAACAATGAAAAAGTGGAGGCCTTTTGGAATCATCTAGATGACATTATTCAGAAAATTCCAGGTAAAACAACATCATTCTTCTTGGAGATTTTAATGCACAAATTGGTAAAGAAAAAATATATAAGAAAATAGTTGCAAACTATCCTGCACACAAGAGAACAAACAGAAATGGTGTGAGACTAGTAGAACTTTGCCAAGCACACAATTTAATTCTTAAATCCACAGCTTTCAAGAAACTACCACGAAGAAAAAAGACATGGGTATCCCCAAATCCCAGCCTTGGGGAATTTCTACTTGAACATGTGGCAACCAAGAAGATTTCTAGCAAAGAAATCATGAATGTTAGGGTACTCAGGGGTGCAAATTTGGAATCAGGTCACTACCTTTCTAAAATTAAGTTCAAAGTCATCCCAAACAGGAAACGCAGCATGAAACAAATTAAGGGTCGGAAGTGTAGCACAGAAAAGATATTAAACTCAGATGAATTCACAAAAGCAACAGAAACCATTCAGACACAAAGCTGGGAGGATATCTAGGAAATCCTCATTGCTACAGCTGAACGGATAGCACCTAACAAAAAAAGTGAAAAACGTGCCTGGTGGTCGCTGGAATATGATGCCCTCATTGAAACAAGAAAACAGGCATGGCAAAATTGGCAATCACAGAAAACAGAAGAAAGTAAACAAAATTTCATTACAGTTAGAAAACTGGTAGATAAAAATATAAAAAGGATTAAGAGGACACTTGAAAACAACACTCTTCTACAAATTGATCAAGAATTTGCTAAAAACAACACAAGAATCTTTCACAGAACTTTCAAACAAGGGTTTCAAGATACAAAGCACCCACCCTACAATTTCGAGATGTAAATGGAACCATCGCCTACAACATCACGGAAAACGGCAAAATACCAGCAGGCTACTTTGAGAAACTCTTGAATTGTGAACCCATCCTTGAAAAATTTGAATGTATTCCAAACAACCGTGAGAAGCCGGATTCAGAACCACCGACGACTGAAGAACTACAGAAGGTCATTTCAGAACTTAAAAACAACAAGGCGTCCGGAGAAAATCAAATAGTGGCCGAACTATGGAAAAAGGCCTACAAAAATGCAGTTACATCCCTAAAGTGTGTTTTCGATCAAATCTGGAAAGAAGAAGAGATCCCCGCAGAATGGAGAACAGCTCTCATCAACCCTATCCACAAGAAAGGTTTGAAGACAGACCCCAACAATTACAGAGGGGTATCACTGCTGGATATAATGTACAAGATTCTTTCTGAAGTCCTTTTGAACAGGGCACAGCCGCAATTGGATCTGCAAATCGGGGAATACCAGTGAGGTTTTAGAAAGGGCAGATAATGTTCGGAACAAATACTGAACCTCAAAAACATTATGGCATACCAAAAATCAAGGGCAAACACATACGTAATCTCCTTCATTGATTTCAAAAAAGCATATGATTCGATTGATAGAGAATCTCTGTTGTCAGTCCTGGAAGAAATGGGTTTGGATAAGAAAACCACTAATATTATAAAAGCGACAAATACATTTTCGAAAGTTAAATTTATGGGCGGACTATCGGAACCCTTTGAAATAAAAACGGGAGTGCGACAGGGCGATGGGCTCTCGCTGTAGCTGTTCTACTGTGCGCTTGTGAAAGTAGTCAGAGAATGGAACACAAATATTAAGACTGGTATAAGACTGGGTTGCAAAAAGAAGAACCTTAAAGTAAATTGCATTGCTTTTGCAGATGATATGGCCCTGTTTGCTGACACAATGGAAGAAGCACGGGAGCAAATCCTTGAACTATAGAAACAAGCAGTTAAAACTGGTCCTCACATATCCTTTGAAAAAAACTAAGACATTGACAAACATCAAGCACTCATGTAAATATCTCAAAGTTCGAGAACAGAAGATTGAAATAGTAAAAGAATTCAAATATCTCGGAGAATGGATTAGTTGGAATGGCGGGGAAAGCAAAGCAATGGAATCCAGAATAAACAAACTTGAATTGGCCTTCCAGCTAACAAAAAATACATGCCACAAAAAATCCCTTTCATGGGGGTCCAGAATTACACATTACAAGATAGTGAATAAGCCAGAAGCACTGTATGCAGCAAAAACACTTAACATGAATTTCAAAGGCCAACCGGAGAAACTTGAGATAAAGAAAAGAAAATTTTTAAGAAAAATCATTGGGCCAAAATTTCAAGACAATAAGATTATATACATCAAAAATGAAACTCTCTACAAGAAAATTGAAAACTTTCAGATTCTATGCGAAAAAGGAGAATAAATTTTTATGGTCATCTTCTCAGAATGAATTCCAACAGATTAACTAAACAAATCTTTGACTTCTTCCGTAACCGAAAAACGAAGCCCTACTGGTTTAAAGACACTGAGAAAGACCTAGTGGAATTCAGAAAATTCACTTATTTTTCGAACTGCTAAATTAATTATTAAAGATGAAAACATAAGGTTCCAAGACAAGTCCACACAAAAGTCCAAACCCTTCATCTCAGAAGAAGAGAGGAGAAGAAGATCAGAAAGAATGAAGAAATACTGGGGCCTAAGAAAAGACAACGCACAAAGAAATGATTGATCCAGCGTACCCCAAAGAGGGTGAAACGAACGAAGAAGAAGACATTTTTAATAGTGAAATTTGGCGTCGAACTTTTTCACGTGACTTGCTTTTGTTGGACTGTTACTTTGATCCTCGGTCGTCTGTCACGAAATGTTCGAAAATTCTCTGCCGCTGACAATCTGACAATCCGGGAACAATTTTCTGAGGACCTTACGTATAACCGAAATGAGTGTCCCTGTCTATACTTCGGAGTTCATAGATGAGTCGACTGACGAAATAGAACCGGTGGAGGAGTAACGAAATAGGTGAGTATGAGTATGTCTTTTAGGTCTCGCGAGAATTCTGTCAGTACTGACGGGGGATATGGTACGTAGTTTGAAAGGGACTGATTCCCTGTGTTGTCATAAGGTCTCCAGGCGCGTATCAGATAATTAGCTCGAATATATTTGATAACTGCTTCCCTGTACCTCACTTCTCCAACATTCGTTTTAATCACTTTCGTGTTGCAGATATTAAGTGCCAGAGCTGTAACTTCTTACAGCGCTTCCTTCTCTTTGCACAGAACGTTCATTTGCTGCGGAGGGCAATATTTTCTTAGACCGTTATGCAACAAGCTTTAATTACTGCATCCGAAACTGATTGCGCAGGTCCAACTTGTTTCGAATTTATTTTCAGTCAAATTAGAAATACGACACCTTACTAATAAATTTTCATTAACACGTGGACAGAGCAAATTGACTTTTGCGAAATATTCTGTATGATAATTGTCAGCGCTTGATTCAGTTTATGGCAAAGGGATTCCAAACCCTTTTTACCAAGAGCAGACTTTGATTGGAAAGTGCGCCAATGTTCTTAAAAATATCTCTATAATGGTGAAAGCAAACGGTCGTTATTAGACAGGAGCAGCAAATTGGGGTAGCACAGACAGGGTATTTCCGTAATTACGCAACAGATTTTCAGAGATGATGGATCAGGGTGAATGTATGAAATTGAGGTAAAGGGTCCTGATCCGGAAATGACAGAATCGAAAGTTTTAAACCAATATCGTTTTGATACCTCTCATGGTGGAATACATGTACCGGTATGGCTGTTGCTACGATTGTAGAGTAGCCAACTTTCAGAGGTAGTAATACGAACTAAAACAAGAAAAAAAAAACTGTCAAGAAAACGTAAGCTATAAGATGCACACCTGAAAAGCTGTGAGCACTTGTTCTTCTGTGAATCACATCTCTTCTACGGAACAAGTGCCCACAGCACTTACTATCTTTAGCCCGAAATAAGCATGTTCTTTGAGAATTTTTTTTTCTCGGGATATCTTATAGATACCAATTTAAAATTTGGTCAAAATGTTTATTGTTATTTCCTCTACAAACTGGAATTTTTCCGACCGGAAATGTCGAAGACCAAAGGCGGAAGTGCCGTCGGAACGAAACAAAATTTTCGATGTAGACTTACACGCGCGGTATGTCACAGGTCAGCCGGGTCGTCTGAAATCAAAATTGAGTTGACGTTAGCGAATCATATAAGATTCTTTAGGAGTTGTAACTTCCTTAAGTTATTTGGACCATAGGAAACAAAATGGCGGCCATTTGAAAAAAATAGGGTTTTTTTCACCGATTTCTCGTTGGCCAAGTAGCTATACCAATCGGTTCAGTAGATTTGAAGTTACCATATCGCGCGACAAAAACGTCATTTCGAGAAAAACGCGTTTGAAGTTTTAACTAGATATAAATGCAATATTATGCAACGTACATTCAATCTGCTGTTCCAAGTTCATAAACTAGTCCTTCCTCTTCCTCATAGAGGGCGTTCTGCTCGATCTGGGCCATCCTGCGCTGCTCGAAAGCCGCTCGTACGGCCGGTGACAAGCGGTGTTCGGCAGCTTGAATCCTGCGGTCGTCCGAATGCTTGGCGAACTGTGTCGAATAGAGCCGCAGGGTAACGTCCATCCTTGTCATGGTCTTCAGAATCGCTGAATACCCTTCGCTGAAGCTGCTCACTGCCAGGAAAGTTGCAATCTCCACAGTCTTCGCACCAGAATGCAAATGCTTGGGGGCTAACTTAGAAACACGCGTTCAAACTTTCATTCGAATTTTGCGTGTTTTCTCCGAAGCACCGGAGCAATAACTCGTCTTTCGAAAGAAAAAAAGTGATCCGTGAAGAAGGCCGATTTCAGGTAGGTGCATTTTTTTGCCCAACCGCGAATAACAAACATTTCCGTTCCGTATTCGGAAAAACCGTTTCAGGGGTACTTTCTAAACGCTTCTATCGATCCAAGAATGCAGTTCTTAGAAAATCGATTTTTTGAACCAAAAGACCCTTAAGGTATGACTTTTATACCCCATATTTACTGGACATGTTTTTTTCTTCTTGTTGTCCATACTATCTTTCACAAAAGAGACTCTAGTAAAAGAGATGTTTCTCGTAGTACTGAAGATGAACAAGTGGTCATAGCGCTCCAGGTAAGCATTCCAAAGTCCATGTTTACTATACATTTCTTTCTTGTGTTGGTCGAGATTACCACATCTGAAAGCTTACCTACTCTGCAACGGTACTGGAACATGTAGTCGACTGTCAGAGATACCAGAACTGTTTTCACTTATAACTTTCGACTCGGTCGTTTCTGGGCAAGGGTCTATTATGTAAAACTGGTACATTTACCCTTTGCCATCATCCGTGTAAGTTTGTAACATCATCACGAAATGGCCTTGTACAAAATATCATCAGTCCATTCGTACGTGTAGCGACTATTTTAACTGTGTAAGCATTGAAGCTGTTAACTATCAAAGTGTTACGGAAATACACCAAACCAACGGAAGTAGCAAGTTGAGACACGATGTTACAGAGTATCGATTTGGAAAATATGCGTGCTTCAGTGGCGGTAATAACAAATAACCTTGCGAAGAAACACTGAACACATTGCCAGGCAACTTCATCCTAAGAAGTACGAGAGTCTATGGTGATGCATTCCTGAGTGCCTCTCAGAGACGTATTAGCGAACATTAAGCTATAAAAGCGGTAACTGTGAAAAAAGAAAATAATGTCATCTTTTTTATTTTTCATTTCCTTAAATTTTTATATTTTATTTTTATTATTATCAATGAGATTAGCCGAGCTAGTGCAGAGTCAATCAAATAAAAGACGAACTTAGGACAATTATTTCTCCTCCTAAAGTGCAGAAACGTTAGTTAAAGCTTAAAGACATCAAACGCCATAGACTATACAAATACGAAGGGACTTCTAAAAGTAGAGTACACATTATAACAGTGGCCAAGTAATTTTTACTGAATGCTGTACTACACTTCAAAGCGACACAATTACGTGACACAATTTTTCAGCATCGCCATCATGGCTCTGTAAACTTTATACTAACCCTTCAATTCCTAAACAATACAAAACCTCTTCTTGGCCACGAAGCCATTCGAAAAATACTGGCTGATCATCTTCATTGTTGGAAAATCTATTCTCCACCAGATGATCCTTCAGCCTGTCCAAAAGACGGAGAGCGCAAGGATTTGTCTATCAACATCATCCACGTCTGTGCAACCTCGGTCGAATTATTGTCAATGTTTCGCTAATGATTGGAAGCGACATTGCATTTGGTCCATACAAGGCCAGAATATCAAGGTAAATCTGTGGGAAGTTTAGACGTTTTGCCTACAGGAATAATACTCTGCCGCGTACTTCAACTTTACGGTACACTTCCAGCTGCCGCGCAATTCCGATCGCACTATCAATACGACAATATAAATGTGTCGGCAGATAATGCAGAATACGTCATCTCTGCTGATAATGGAACACTGCACTTGTGAAATGGTCTTAGCGTGAGAATACATTGTAAGTAGGCTGTTTAGTTTTTTTTTTTTATTGGTAACGTCGCCGCCACGTAGCTTTCTGTGTGAAAATCACTGGCTGTGCCGTGTGCAGTCTGTGGCAGGTTGGCATTGTTGTAATACTCGCCATTGTAGTGTCGGGCAGCGGCAGCTGGATGCTAACAGCGCGTAGCGTTGCGCAGTTCGACGTGAGCCGCCAGCAGTGGTGGACGTGGGGAGAGAGATGGCAGAGTTTTGAAATTTGTAAGAATTGGGGTCACGAACTGATTTATATATTATGACTATTAAGGTAAATACATTGTCTGTTCTGTATTAAAATCTTTCATTTGCTAACTATGCCTGTCAGTAATTAGTGCCTTCAGTAGTTTGAATATTTTATTTAGCTGGCAGTAGTGGTGCTCGCTGTATTGCAGTAGCTTGAGTAACGAAGATTTTTGTGAGGTAAGTGATTTGTGAAACGTATAGGTTAATGTTAGTCAGGGCCATTCTTTCGTAGGGATTTTTGAAAGTCAGATTGCGTTGCGCTAAAAACTATTGTGTGTCAGTTTAGGCACAGTCTTGTAAAAATTTTTCTAAGGGGACGTTTCAACATGTGTAGCTTAATGAAGACCCAAAAAAAAATTCAAATGTGTGTGAAATCTTATGGAACTTAACTGCTAAGGTCATCAGTCCCTAAGCTTACACACTATTTTAGCTAAATTATCCCAAGGACAAACACACACACCCATGCCTGAGGGAGGACTCGAACCTCCGGCGGGAGGGGCCGCGGTTCCATATTGCATCGTGGTGCTCTCGCTGTCTTATAATCTTATTAGTGCTAGAGCGTTTCCAACTGCAGGAAAGTTTTTACATATTTATGTTAATCTCTATTTACTGCTGTTGTTCGCAAATTAAGCTATGTCTTTTATTGCACGTATATACACTCCTGGAAATTGAAATAAGAACACTGTGAATTCATTGTCCCAGGAAGGGGAAACTTTATTGACACATTCCTGGGGTCAGATACATCACATGATCACACTGATAGAACCACAGGCACATAGACACAGCCAACAGAGCATGCACAATGTCGGCACTAGTACAGTGTATATCCACCTTTCGCAGCAATGCAGGCTGCTATTCTCCCATGGAGACGATCCTAGAGATGCTGGATGTAGTCCTGTGGAACGGCTTGCCATGCCATTTCCACCTGGCGCCTCAGTTGGACCAGCGTTCGTACTGGACGTGCAGACCGCGTGAGACGACGCTTCATCCAGTCCCAAACATGCTTAATGGGGGACAGATCCGGAGATCTTGCTGGCCAGGGTAGTTGACTTACCCTTCTAGAGCACGTTGGGTGGCACGGGATACATGCGGACGTGCATTGTCCTGTTGGAACAGCAAGTTCCCTTGCCGGTCTAGGAATGGTAGAACGATGGGTTCGATGACGGTTTGGATGTACCGTGCACTATTCAGTGTCCCCTCGACGATCACCAGACGTGTACGGCCAGTGTAGGAGATCGCTCCCCACACCATGATGCCGGGTGTTGGCCCTGTGTGCCTCGGTCGTATGCAGTCCTGACTGTGGCGCTCACCTACACGGAGCCAAACACACATACGACCATCATTGGCACCAAGGCAGAAGCGACTCTCATCGCTGAAGACGACACGTCTCCATTCGTCCCTCCATTCACGCCTGTCGCGACACCACTGGAGGCGGGCTGCACGATGTTGGGGCGTGAGCGGAAGACGGCCTAATGGTGTGCGGGACCGTAGCCCAGCTTCATGGAGACGGTTGCGAATGGTCCTCGCCGATACCCCAGGAGCAACAGTGTCCCTAATTTGCTGGGAAGTGGCGGTGCGGTCCCCTAAGGCACTGCGTTGGATCCTACGGTCTTGGCGTGCATCCGTGCGTCGCTGCGGTCCGGTCCCAGGTCGACGGGCACGTGCACCTTCCGTCGACCACTGGCGACAACATCGATGTACTGTGGAGACCTCACGCCCCACGTGTTGAGCAATTCGGCGGTACGTCCACCCGGCCTCCCGCATGCCCACTATACGCCGTCGCTCAAAGTCCGTCAACTGCACATACGGTTCACGTCCACGCTGTCGCGGCATGCTACCAGTGTTAAAGACTGCGATGGAACTCCGTATGCCACGGCAAACTGGCTGACACTGACGGCGGCGGTGCACAAATGCTGCGCAGCTAGCGCCATTCGACGGCCAACACCGCGGTTCCTGGTGTGTCCGCTGTGCCGTGCGTGTGATCATTGCTTTTACAGCCGTCTCGCAGTCTCCGGAACAAGTATGGTGGGTCTGACACACCGGTGTCAATGTGTTCTTTTTTCCATTTCCAGGAGTGTATTTCTAAGGTTTTGACAGCTACGATATACAGCTAATCCTGCTATGCTGTATCGCTACGTTCTGCCCAGCACGTGAGAGATGCGTTGTGTGGACGCACTGCAGAATGTACGCATGCAGCAATGACCATAGAACAGTGCGCAGGTGGAGGAATCCAATACCTACCGTATGAACTCTTTACTAACCTAGCGGCCAGCAGGGTAGCATGTTGTAGAACACCCATTTTTGTCCGTGGTGTTCACGCACAGTATTAAGATCCATGTACCGCCTTTTGTAATCGGTGAGTTTAGTGCAATTATTAGTTACCTTCTGTGCTGTCCTCTAGCTGTTCTTTCTACGTACGGGAGACGTTTGATCGAGGTATACTGTTGTATGTTATCCGGGGATCTAGAAACGACGGAGAGGTTCCATCCCCTCCGCAGCCGCAGTGGTCCACAACCCCCAGACGACTGCTACAGTCCACTTCACCCCTCCGCCGCCCCACACCGAATCCATGGTTATTGTGCGGTTCGGCCTCCGGTGGACCTCCCCGCCAAACCCCACCCTCCTCCCTCACCGGGTAAAGTGTCATACCAGACGATTGTAACCCCTACATTTGCGTGGTAGAGTAATGGTGGAGTACGCGTACGTGGAGAACTTGTTTGTGCAGCAATCGCCGACATGGTATAGCTGAGCCGAAATAAGGGGAACCAGCCCGCATTCGCCGAGGCAGATGGAAAACCGCCTAAAAACAATCCATGGACTGGCCGTTTCACCGGACCTCAACACCAGTCCTCCAGGCGGATTCGTGCCGGCAGCCAGGCGCCCCTTCCCGCTCCGGAAAACCATGCGCTAGACCGCTCGGCTAACCGGAAGGGCTCGAGGTATGTTACTTGGTGGTGACATATCATCCGAAAGTTACTTTCGTCCTTAAATTTTGCAACCAGTTGTATATTAACTCATATGCTATATTCTGAAATGATAGGACGTTTAACGAATATAAATGCAGATATTTTAATATGTACATAGATGAGTGTTTTGGATGTTTCTTTCTCTGTGTGAGACCGTCTTCTGTATGAGACCGTCTTCCAACAAACTCGTCCAAAATTTACGACCTGATGTTTGTTGCAGGTCCTAACTGCACAAATGGACTTGCCCGTCGGTGTAGACTGGCCGTTTTGTGTCTACATGTCCATACTGGAACTCCTGACATGCAGCGCGGTGGAAGCCAAGCGTCAATGGCTTGCTCTTGCCACATCTACTTGGAGGTACAGGTTCACAACTATCGAACTATATGAATACAAACGACATAAATTGTTAGGACGTTCAAACTGCGCTGTACAGTTTGGTTTAGCGACGAAACACACTTTCATTTGGATGGGCTCGTCAATAAGCAAAATTAGCGCATTCGGGGGACTGAGAATCCGCATGCGATCAAGAAGTCTATTCATCCTCAACGGGTGACTGTGCGGTGTGCAATGTCCAGTCACGTAATAACTGGTGCGATATTCCTTGTTGGCACAATGATTACCGAACGCTACGTGAAGGTATTGGAAGATGATTTCAGCCCCATTACGCAGAGTGACCTGATTTCTACAAGTGTTCAGTACTATTGACAAGGGATTTCAGATCGATGCCGTATTTCTGGATTTCCGGAAGGCTTTTGACACTGTATCACAGTAGCGGCTCGGAGTGAAACTGCGTGCTTACGAAATATCGTCTGTCATGTGACTGGATTTGTGATTTCCTGTCAGAGAGGTCATAGTTCGTAGTAACTGACGGAGAGTCATCGAGTAAAACAGAAGTGGTTTCTGGCGTTCCCCAACTTAGTGTTATGGGCCCTTTGCTGTTCGTTATCTATATAAACGGTTTGGAAGACAATCTGAGCAGCCCTCCTCGGTTGTTTGCATATGACGCTGTCGTTTATCGACTAATAAAGTCGTCAGAAGACAAAAAACCTGCAAAACGATTTAGAAAATATATATGAATGGTGTGGAAAGTGGCAGTTGGCCCTAAATTACGAAACGTATGAGGTCATCCACATGAGTGCTAAAAGTAACTCGTTCAACTTCGGTTACACGATAAATTAGTCTCATCTAAACACCGTAAATTCAACTAAATACCTAGGTATTACAATTACCAACAACTTAAATTAGAAGGAACACACAGAAAATGTTGTGGGGAGGGCTACCCAAAGACAGCGTTTTATTGCCAGGACACTAAGAAGATGTAACAGACCTACTAAGGAGACTTGTCCCTCCTCTTTTAGAATACTGCTGCGTGGTGTGGGATCCTTACCAGATAGGACTGACGGAGTACACCAAAAAAGTTCAAATAATGGTAGCACCTCTTGTTTATCGCGAAATATCTGAGAGAGTGACACAGAAATAATACAGGATTTGGGCTGGACATCATTAAAAGAAAGACGTTTTTCGTTGCGACGGAATCTTCTCACGAAATTCCAATCAGCAACTTTCTCCTCAGAATGCGAAAATATTTTGTTGACACCGACCTACATAGGGAGGAACGATCAGCGCGATAAAATAAGAGACATGAAAGCTCGTACGGGAAGATATAGGTGTTCGTTCTTTCCGTGCGCCATACGAGATTGGAATAATAGAGAATTGTGAATGTGATTTGATGAACCTTCTGCCAGGCACTTAAATGTGATTTGCAGACTATCCATGCAGATGTAGATGCAGATGTATAAGATGTGGTTCATAAAAGACGGAACTCGACTCCATCGAAGCAGGAGAATTTTGGTGTCCAGGGGGAGCACTTCGGTGATCGAATTCTGACGTTGGGGTAACAAGACGCCACTGGCATAAGCCCCGATAGGTAGGTATATTCTCTGGATCTGAATACATGCGACTTCTTTTTGTGGGTCTATATTAAAGACAAGGTGCACAGTAATAACCCCAAAACCATTGCTGAGCTGAAAACAGCCATTCAGGATGTCATCGACAGCATCGATGTTCCGACGTTTCAGGGGTTCATTCAGAATTTTGCTATCGTCTGCGCCACATCATCGCCAATGATGGCAGGCATATGGAACATGTCATAACTTAAATCCGAAAATCTGTAGTGATGTGTAGATGTTGAATAAACTACATGCATTTCGTAGTTCGTAATTGGAGTGTTGTTCATGTAATTCGACAATTGCCACCCTGTACTAATCAACCTAAAATCATCCTACTCGTGATAGCTATAATTATTAGTCTGCCAATGAAGCAAACAATGATGTAATGTTGTTCTTTACACCGTTCTCAGTCACCAACAGATATATCTGCACTTATACCCGTTACATATGTTATACAAAACAGGACTACTCACAGCAAGAAAGCCAGTAAGATCTGATGCAATAGTTAAATTCTAAAATTAATACACTGAATAATTCCCCCTCTTTCGTAACTCATATTTATCGAAGATCTCTTACTCACAGTAACTGGAAATGAAACAGGTCAGTGCTGATTTTATAAAAAAATAAAGAAAAAAAGTAACGAGTTGCTGATCCATGCTATTAATGAATCCTACGCATACCAAGAACTGTGAACAAATAACATGCCTGAAGGGAATGAAATTCGTCTCAAAGAGACATCTCTTACAGACCATGTACGGATGAGATTGTTCACACACAGTGTCTTGACAAATAATATATGCAAGTCATTCTCTATTCACATGTCGCGTTCGTATGTGCGTAGAACCTCGGACTTTCGGCGAAATCTTACAACAGTCCCATCAGAAACAACTGACTGTCGTGCTGCTGTTGTGTTGATCAATTATAGACCCATAGACGCTTTTTGATTGATCGGACATTTGCCACCGCTGCGTCCTGCTACCAGAGAGCCGGCCGCGGTGGTCTCGCGGTTCTAGGCGCGCAGTCCGGAACCGTGCGACTGCTACGGTCGCAGGTTCGAATCCTGCCTCGGGCATGGATGTGTGTGATGTCCTTAGGTTAGTTAGGTTTAAGTAGTTCTAAGTTCTAGGGGACTAATGACCACGGCAGTTGAGTCCCATAGTGCTCAGAGCCATTTGAGCCATTTTGCTACCAGAGAGTACTTCATATTTGCACTGGTTGGGCAGTCACTGCCACAGCGCTTTTCTGAGTGTCCTCTCGGTGTCAACAGATCGCTTGCGCACACGCTACTAAGGCTACAGTTGGTGTCTCAGTTCAGATGGTCCTCGTACATTCTGACGTCTATTGCTTCTTTAATAACAGCCTGCCAGTACGAAGAAGAATGTAATTTCGTCAAGCTTTTCCTGTGTTAATTGTGATACTGTGTTCAGCAACCAGCGAGTTCTTAGATTCTCGAATTTTAATATGCTATTTGTGTTCTACATAGCGGTCGGTGACGGTACGGATAAACTACCCAGTGTAGTTGTTTCCGCACTCACTGGTAGCCATACAAACCCCAGCGAGCCTGGAATCGAATTTGTGTTTAACGGAACATAACATTTCCTTTTACCTCATTTAGCGAGGCAGAGTAACATATAATTCGAGCAAACTCTGATTTGCTTGAATACGTCAGTGAACATAAGAAAGTTTTAATATGAGATTGTCATACAATGCTACGACCATAAAGTTGTTATGAGGATCTAGAGTGAAAAGTATTTTATTCAGTGCTACAACAACGAATTAATAGAAAACAACAAATGAGTGTGGTTGGTCATATGCAATTATAAAGAGAATGAACATTTTTTATCCCTCATAGTAAGGTAAGTCATTAACCCTGTGGTGCAGTAGTACAATAGCTGTTAATGTCGCTTCATTGGCGTTTTTAATCAGTCTTGAGGGTTCAAAAGCACGCTATCCACTCCAGTAGACACTTGTTACTGGTGTTGTGCACTGAAATTCTAAAGTTTTTTGTGCGAAATCGCCAGACGTGTGAGATTCCCTCTGACGCATCCTCTAGATCTGGTAGCAGCATCAGTCTTGCCCCAGGAAAGTCTGCTGGGACCTTGCTGCTCATTAATTCCGTGGCAGACAATATGGACTACTTGCAGATGATGCAGTTACCAATAATGAATTATAACGTACTAAAATTAAATAAATACGTTACGGGTGTGGTGACTGTTAATTCAGACGTGTCCGAAAGAACAGGCACCCTTTTGATCCTGCAGCTACTGTGAATCAAGGCACAGAAGAACTAATGGCATTAGCTGCTAGTGGGAATTGATTTAAATCAATGAGAAAACTTAAAATTTGTGCCTTAGTAAGATTCGAACAATGGTCTTCTGATTACTAGGCATATGTGCTGATAACTGCACCATCCTCTTCTTTTTCTTACTTTTACTTAATAGGCAGCTGAGATATCACTTTATTTTTTAAAGAAAAAGAAACAAAATTTGACTTCATACTTCGACGTTTCCGCCACTGAAAAAAATTACTTTTTCCAGTCAGACCTGCAACAATTTTAGATTACTTTTTATTAATTAAACCCACAAAGCAAGACTAACAGAACCACAAAAATTAAATAAATTATCAAGCAATACAGCTAAAAGGAACCACGACGAAAACACCAAGAGCACTAGTTAACAAATTTTTTGCCATGTTTACCAGAAACTAGGCAACAGAAAAGGAACTCCACACTTCATCCAACTCCTTGACGATTAAATACCACGTACAGCATATCCGCTAAAGGCTCACAATAGTGTAGCAGCCTTTGCGATGTCCAATGTGCCATAAATATATATTGGTATTTATAAACAGTGTCTTTTACAAAAGCCCCACAACAACAAAAATTCAGAGGCATCAAGTCTAGCGAACGAACCGGCCACGACGCATCTCCTCCGCGTCCAATCCAACCACCTGGAAATGTCTGTGCAGCTCATTTCTAGCCATCAGCAAAAAATGTGCCGGACATCCATCGTGTTGATACCACATTCTGTTCCTTGTACATAAAGGTTGTTGTTGTTGTGGTCTTCAGTCCTGAGACATGTTTGATGCAGCTCTCCATGCTACTCTATCCTGTGCAAGCTTCTTCATCTCCCAGTACCTACTGCAACCTACATCCTTCTGACTCTGCTGGGTGTATTCATCTCTTGGCCTCCCTCTACGATTTTTACCCTCCACGCTGCCCTCCAATGCTAAATTGGTGATCCCTTGATGCCTCAGAATATGTCCTACCAACCGATCCCTTCTTCTGATCAAGTTGGGCCACAAACTTCTCTTCTCTCCAATCCTATTCAATACTTCCTCATTAGTTATGTGATCTATCCATCTAATCTTCAGCATTCTTCTGTAGCACCACATTTCGAAAGCTTCTATTCTCTTCTTATCCAAACTATTTATCGTCAATGTTTCACTCCATACAAATACTTTCAGAAATGACTTCCTAACACTTAAATCTATACTTATCAAATCCCTCTTCTTCAGAGACGCTTTCCTTGCCATTGCCAGTCTACATTTTATATCCTCTCTACTTCGACCATCATCAGTTATTTTGCTCCCCAAATAGCAAAACTCCTTTACTACTTGAAGTGTCTCATTTCCTAATCTAATACCCTCAGCATATCCCGACTCTATTCAGCTACATTCCATTATCCTCGTTTTGCTTTTGTTGATGTTCATCTTATATCCTCCTTTCAAGACGCTATCCATTCCGTTCAACTGCTCTTCCAAGTCCTTTGCTGTCTCTGACAGAATTAGAATGTCATCGGAGAACATCAAAGTTTTTATTTCTTCTCCGTGGATTTTAATACCTACTCCGAATTTTTCTTTTGTTTCCTCTACTGCTTGCTAAATATGCATATTGAATAACATCGGGGAGCGGCTACAACCCTGTCTCACCCCGTTCCCAACCATTGCTTCCCTTTCATGCCCCTCAACTCTTAAAACTACCATTTGGTTTCTGTACAAATTGTAAATAGCCTTTCGTTCCCTGTATTTTACCCCTGCCACCTTTAAAATTTGAAAGAGAGTATTCCAGTCAAAATTGTCAAAAGCTTTCTCTAAGTCTACAAATGCTAGAAACGTAGGTTTGCCTTTCCTTAATCTAGCTTCTAAGATAAGTCGTAGGGTCAGTATTGCCTCACGTTTTCCAACATTTCTACGGAATTCAAACTGATCTTCCCCGAGGTCGGCTTCTACTAGTTTTTCCATTCGTCTGTAGAGAATTCTCGTTAGTATTTTGCAGCCGTGACTTATTAAACTGATAGTTCGGTAATTTTTACATGTGTCAACACCTGCTTTCTTTGGGATTGGAATTATTATATTCTTCTTGAAGTCTGAGGGTATTTCGCCTGTCTCATACACCTTGCTCACCAGATGGTAGAGTTTTGTCAGAACTGGCTCTCCCAAGGCCGTCAGTAGTTCTGATGGAATGTTGTCTACTCCCAGGGCCTTGTTTCGACTATGCTCTGTCAAACTCTTCACACAGTATCGTATCTCCCATTTCATCTTCATCTAATTCCTCTTCCCTTTCTATAACATTGCCCTTAAGCACATCGCCCTTGTATAGTACCTCTATATACTCCTTCCACCTTTCTGCTTTCCCTTCTTTGCTTAGAACTGGGTTTCCATCTGATATTCATACAAGTGGTTCTCATTTCTCCAAAAGTATCTTTAATTTTCCTGTAGGCAGTATCTATCTTAACCCTCGTGAGGTAAGCCTCTACATCCTTACATTTGTCGTCCAGCCTTCTCTGCTTAACCATTTAGCACTTCCTGTCGATCTCATTCTTGAGACGTTTGTATTCCTTTTTGCCTGCTTCATTTACTACATTTTTATATTTTCTCCTTTCATCAATAAAATTCAATATTTCTTCTGTTACCCAAGGATTTCTACTAGCCCTCGCCTTTTTACCTACTTGATCCTCTGTTGCCTTCACTACTGCATCCCTCAAAGCTACCCATTCTTCTTCTACTGTATTTCTTTCCCCCATTCCTGTAAATTGTTCCCTTATGCTCTCCCTTAAACTCTGTACAACCTCTGGTTTAGTCAGTTTATCCACGTCCCGTCTCATTAAATTCCAACATTTCTGCAATTTCTTCAGTTTTAATCTACAGTTCATAACCAATAGATTGTGGTCAGAGTCCACATCTGCCCCTGGAATTGCCTTACAATTTAAAACCTGGTTCCTAAATATCTGTCTTACCATTATATAATCTATCTGAAACCTGTCAGTATCTCCTGGCTTCTTCCATGTATACAACCTTCTTTTATGTTTCTTGAACCAAGTGTTAGCTATGATTAAGTTGTGCTCTGTGCAATTCCACCAGGCGGCTTCCTCTTTCATTTCTTACCCCCATAAATGTATTTCACCCAATAGCAGACCTAATGTTTCTTGCAGGAATGTGATGTAGTTCCTACCATTAAGATTTCCATCGCTGAAATAGGGGCCTATAATTCTGTTCTCCAGAATCCCACCGATACATTCATCGACGATGGTTTTTGGTGTGCAACTTGCCGTAGCCAACATGGATATGCAGTTGCCCAGTAAAGCATGTTATGCAAATTAATATGTCCATGGTTCGTGAATGTAGCCTCGTAAGTAAATAAAATCAAATTAAGAAATGTGTCATACCTCTGATTCTGAAGTTATCAGCAGAATTCAATGCGGAGCATACAATCCGTACCAGTTAATACTTGGTGGAGATTGATAGGGTAAGGATGATATTTATGGCGATGCAGAACGCTAACAACCAGATTCACTTCCGATTTGACACGAACTAACACCAGGGTCTCGACCCACCATGGCGAGATTACCAATTTCCGTTTCCTCGTTAGTAACATTCCTTTGCCGGATATGTTACCGATGCGTTAAAGATCCAGTTGTTCTCAAGTTATCATACACATATTTAAATGTACGACGTCTAGGGTGAGTACGTTGAGGATATCTTTTACCGTAGAAGTCTCTAGCTCTCACTGAATTTCACTGACATTCCCCGTAAATGAGAAACATGTCTACATCTACATCCACATCTACATCCACATCCATACTCCGCAAGCCATCTGATTCGACGACACTAATCTTATCGTTCCTATTAGTTTTGTATTCCAAAACCGTCGAATTGTGTTCACATGTCAACGGTACGTTAGATGGATACGCCGTATTCGAACAATATTTACTATTTGCACGATATTCGAGAGAGAGTCGTCAGAGCCTGTTCTTCGGTAAGTGCCGAAGTGATAAGGAATACCACTCAATCCACGATAAGAAGATTGCAGCACTGCATTGATACCAATGGTCATCACTTCGAACACCTTCTGTAAATGGACGTTCATGCTGCCTTTTTGACCTTCGTTGACCTTCAAATACCTTACTGTTACACATCATTGGCTTCGTTTCGATAGCCGCTATCAGAAACAAGTACCAGACCCTAGCATGCCATAAAAAAAATTACCCTCATATCTGTGACGCGACCCCACCTAGCAACAAAAAACTAGCCCCCTTGTACCAAGCAACATTTGTCCCACAAACTTTTCAGCTATTATCGTACTTTCTGAGTTATTCTAGCTGGCATTAGTAACTCACCTTGTAGTTTGTAGAAAGTACGCACGCATATCACTGAGTGGACGTACAAAATGATATGATTGTACCACACATAATTCAGGAGATGTGATGTCATAAGCACTGAGATGCGTGAAAAATTTCCTTTTGCTTAAGATAGAGACTAAATTACCCAGACAGTGTGCAGCCAAAGTTTCATGGCGAGAGCACTTAGCGATTGCCAACAAACATCCTGCGAAATTCTAAATAGTTCCTTTAACACATTAATCCATTTATAAATTAATAAGCCGTTTAAAGCTATTTTATTTGCGGAATTTTGATTCTTTAACGAATCTGGGATTTATGGGTTTTATTCTATTTTGAATCTAAGAACCATTTTTCACGTATCACAGTTTTTGATAAATCGAACATCTACTAGCTGGAAAAAGTAAATAGATCATCACAACCAATATCACGCAATTTATCGAAAAGTCGCTTTATCGATACAACAGAAACTTTTGCCACTTCTATTCGTACTTTAGAGGTACCAGGGCCTTGCACTGGCTGCGTTGTGAAATGCAAGCCGTAGGAAGGGGTCAGCTATAGGATTCGTAACTGGGCTCTGTTCTGTTTGCAGTGTGAGCAGACATCTATCCTCTACAGCGAGGCCTACCAAAGCGTGACATCCATACCTCTGATGCATTGTGGGAACTACTCGCGCCCTCCGCGGTAGAACAGCATTGCAACATCAGGGATACAATGTCTCTAGCCGCAGTAGATGACTCAGACGTTGATGACTGTATCCCGTCCTACTATATTTGAATATTACTGAATTTATAATCACTGTGTGTTCCAAACATTGCAGTGAGCTCAAGGGAAACATTACTGTTCATATCTTCTGTGATAGGCAAAAATTAAGCATGCCCTGAATTTGTAGATTATACAGTAAATGTTAGCCACAACTGCCATTTATACTCTCGAGTGTCAGGTCAGCCGAAACGTCCTGTCTGATACGTGGCCCCTGCGATTTCAGCCGTGGCCCTAAACAGGTTTCAAGCTTGCTCAATCCCTATGAGTGGCTGTAAAGCCTAGCCTTAGGCGTCGTAGGAACTTTAAAATATACCAGGGATTGGGACTAGGCGCTTTCTCTCTTTTCAGTTCCTAGCGTCCAGTCACACGCCGCTTCATTAACATCGCTGTCTCCGGTAATAACCGTGTTACCTGTCACCACTAATGTTCTCATACATTCAGGGAACAACTTTGCTGGTCGGTTATTTTATGTCATTAGAATACCTGCCCATCTACACTAATCTGAACTGGAGCGTGACAAAATTAAAGAGAATTTCTGTATATGGAAATTAAACCACTGATGTTTATTCAATTAAACATGACTCATTAAGTCAAATACGGAATCCCTCTGGAAGATTAACGGAGCAACTCTGAAGCATTACGTAAGAAGCGTCGTTTCGTATGCAAAGCCTGCCTCGGGCATCGATGTGGGTCGTGTCCTTAGGATAGTTAGGTTTAAGTAGTTCTAAGTTCTAGGATGCTGATGACCTCAGATGTTAAGTCCAATATTGCTCAGAGCCATTTTGAACCATTCATATGCAAAACAAATGAAACATAAATTCAGTGACAAAGAAATTTGGTTCAATGCCCGAGGAAACAACAAAAGTAAAACTACATAGATAAATTAATCAATAAAAAGAGGAAAGTCTCAAATTGTACGACCTTATGTAAGAAAGAAATAAGGCATCGGACATCACACATCACACATTCTCAGCCATTAGTGAGCAACGACAATATTAAGACAATGTAATAAGTAGACCGCGAATTTTAGGTAAAAACCTATTTTGTTCCTGAGTTCCTATTTGCATAAAAATTTGTACTTAGTCGTTTCATGACTATTTACACTTAATAGGGTTAATTCTATAGGACCTAAAAAACCCTATTTCGACGTTAGTGCCTATTTTTGCCTATTTCGGCTTTAATATCCTAAAAAATGCCTATTTCATCATATAAGACAGTGACTCCAAGGTTTTCCACACTACACAACAGATGGAAAAAAGTATTTTCTGCCCAGCGTGCACCAAGGTGGCTAGTTTATATGCGATCATGTTTCGTATTTGCCTAACACTTCGGTCTTTTTAATTTTTTATATCGCTATCCCTGTTAATTCCATATACTCTGTATAGGTGTTTTATTATTCATAGGTAAAATATAGATCACGGATCTTTAGGTTAAAACCTATTTTTTTCCTAAGCTCCAATTTGCATATAAGTTGGTACTTATGCATTTCATGCCTAAACCGAATACCGTTACTTCTATAGGACCTAAAATTGCATATTTCAACGTTGACGCCTAATTTTGCCTATTTCGGCATCAAAATCCTAAAAAGTACCTATTTCGTTAATCTGACATAGACTTCTTGTGTTTTCAAAGCTTAGAAAAAGGAAGTGAACTTAGGGCTTTGCGTCTCGTCGAAGGCGAAGGTCGTTAGAGACTGTTTACAATTCCTTTGCTTGCCTTACAACCAACAGCACTCGGCACGGTTGAATGGTCATCCATCCAAGTACGCACTGAGCGCGATATTGCTTAACTTCGGTGAGCGAATGGGAACCGGTCAAAGACTTGAGTTACACGTTAGAATAGAACGTGGGAGTACAAAATGTTATGTTTGAAACTATTTTGTTCGTAGGATTCTGGCTAGCTGTGTATTTTCGCAAAGAAACGGTTTCATAGGCCTTAAGATGAGCACGGATTAAAAAATCACAATGTTAATAGCAGACGCGCTCTATAGCTAAATTACTGCACTTCGCGCATTTTCTGGCTGCTGTCTATAGGCAGTCCTATCAAACTACCCTGTTTCGTGAAAGGTATTATACGTGAATTTACCGGTTCCAAAAATAATTTGCCAGGAGTGAGATGTTTTCATCTGAAGCACCGGTAGATTCCATTCGCTTGTCCAGATGCGGCGGCCATCTGTCAGGTGCCATATGTCCGGCAACGAGTACGGTACTTCCCATACCGCTCCCATGCACCGCAGTAAAATGAAAAAAAAAAAAAAACAGGTCATCTTTCACATTTTCCCAGCGAAAACAAATCAATACATTGTGTAACGACCGACGTGTTAAGTATTACTGACGTTCTAAGTGCAAAATAAATTCTAGTTTCTGTGTGAGAATACTACGCCATGTCGGAAACAGCTAGTTCAAAGTCTTCTCATATAAGGCAGTGGCTGCAAGATTTTCTGCATTATACAACAGATGGGAAAATTATTTTCTGGCACGCATGCAACAAGGAGGTCAGTTGATGTTTTTCTTAGACTTCTTATTCTCCTGTCACTTAGGATTCTTTTTTATCGCTATCCTTTAGTAATACGAAATACTCTTTATAAGCGATTCTAAACTGCATTTTCCTTTTCTCTCGTATTAGGTTTCGAGTGTTAAGAAATCTCACTTAACTGAGCATGCAGATGGAATCGCACATAAAGCTAATGTTGAATGAAAGTCGAAATTGAAGCAAACTCTTTTAACCAATAAATCTGGTGAATCCTCCGAAGAAAAACAGGTTCTGCAGTGTTTTGTGTCATGCACTTGTGGCAGCACACATCCCCTTTCGGAAACTAGAAAACCCTATTTTCAGAGGTTTTCTTTAGAAGTACTGCCATCAGTCTATTCCTGCAGAGTTAACTTTACGTAAGAATTATGTGGATTCATCTTACAATGCTGCATTGCACAGAATCAGAGATGTTGGAGAATCTTATATATGGATTTCTGTGGATGAAACTACTGACAGTTTTTTCCATTACATTGCAAACCTGATTATTGGCAAGCTAGATCCAGATGCTCCATCCACGGCTCATTTGATTTACTCAAAACAGCTTGCAAAAACTAACCAACAAACAATATCACAGTTTGTGAACAATGGGGTTAAGGTGCTACACCCAAAAGGAGTGGATGAGAATAAGGTGCTTCTGAACGTCACTGATGCTGCTGCATATATGATAGCAGCCTTTCAACTATTAAAAGTATTCTACCCATTGATGCTGCATGTAAATTGTGTAGTGCATGGGATCAACCGCATAACAGAACAAGTAAGGCTACAATTTCCTAAAGTAAATAAAGTAATATCTATGGTGAAGAAAATTTTTGTTAAGGCACCATCAAGAATACAGGCATTCAAAGAACAGCTTCCAGATGTCGCATTGCTGCCAGAGCCTGTTGTCACCCGCTGGGGCACGTGGCTGATAGCAGCAGAATACTATAGTATGCATCTCTCAGCTGTCCAGAAGGTGGTTGAAAATATACCAGAGGATTCTGCATCCGTAACTGCAGCAATGGAGTTACTCAAAGATTCTTCTTTAAAACGGGACTTATCTTACATTAGGCCCCCACTACACATTTATAGCAAGAATAATTTCACAATTAGAACGCTCAGGGAGACCTATCTACGACAATATTTCTTTGCTTGAAGAAGTCAAAATGAAAATTAATGAAGCGCCAGGTGAAGTAGGGGAAAAAGTACGGGCAAAAATGTAAACGGTTTTGCAAAAAAGCACTGGCATGAAGGAGTTGTGTGCAGCTGCCGACATACTTATTGGAAAATCCAGCACTCCTGACTGCAGCATTCCTGTCCAACATGTGCCGAAAATGAAGTACGCCCCTGTCACATCTGTTGATGTAGAACCTTCTTTTTCAGCGTATAAATTGATTCTGACTGACAAGCGCCACAGTTTTTCTCTTGAAAACCTAGAAAACATTCTGGTTATTTATTGTGAAGCCAACTATGGTCAGAATATGTGAAACTACGAATGTATTAATTAAACCATTGCCACATCTTTTGCATGGAGGTCTTTATCTCGCAGGAACTCAAAAATATTTGGAGTTATGTTCAACATTAATGTTGTAGATTTCTGTGCTCTGTAACTGTGTAAATATTCATTCTCCTTGTTTTAATGACTACTAAGATGTTCATACTGTCAACACTGTGTATTTAAATTTATTTTTATTTTCTCTGCATCATTTTTATCAGAGGCTATTTTAGGTGTTATATAGCCTAAATGAACTATTGAAGGAGTCTATTTTAGGTACCTAAAACACACTTTTTTACGACCTAAAAATCCGTGGTCTAGTAATAAGTCATTCGTTATAGAGCTGTATGTGCACAGTATCTACTGGACTACGTCTTTAATTCCGTGGGGTATCACCAATCATTTCTTCATATACCGACATACACTTTCTGCAGATAGAGAAAACAGCTTTATTGGCGCATCCATTGATTCCAACTGGAACTACATGGAAATATTTCCGGTTCGCCACGAGCAGTGAATTTGGTCTTCTCCAGTTAGTCCACATAAGCAAAATCTTGGTAGGCTGATGTCCAGTGAGTGAATGAAATTGAATTTCAACCATCTTGTAGCTTTTTCAATTCGTGTTACATACTGTACACCAAGTAACCTTAACAGGAACATAGCCTGTAGACTCGGAAAATGATTCAGCGTTGTTCTTGTCAAATACCTTGAAGAAATGAGTTACCAGTTTATGTCTCGGTTTCCTTTGTCCCCAATACCCGTCAAACTAACTTCAACGTTTTTCCTTTTGCACTGATGGTAAACTTCTGCTATGGTAACTATCAACCAGTATCTTGAACGTATTTTAATTGCATACAGAGGTAGCTCAGTTTTGTAGACACATTGAGTCTGCTATATTACAGCGTGACTCTTACAGATAACAGCTTCTCGAATCATGATGTTCAACGGCTGACGCGTAATGCGGTTGTGCATAATGTAAATGATAAGTGTTAATGGCGAATAGTGATAAATGAAGGAGGAAATAAATTCAGAACATATTTGGGAATATAGCGTGGAAAGAGTAGCGTGAGGCACTTGCTGCAGATTATTTAGGGTGGTTCATACATAGTGATCGGGCCAAATATCTCACGAAATGAGCGTCAAACGAAAAAACTACAAAGAACGAAACTTGTCTAGCTTGAAGGGGGAAACCAGATGCTGCTATGGTTGGCCCGCTGGATGGCGCTGTCACAGGTCAAACGGATATCAACTGCGTTTTTTTTAAAAAAGGAACCCCCATTTTTTATTGCATATTCCTGTAGTATGTAAAGAAATATGACCACTTTTTTCGCTTTCCGATAGATGGCACTGTAATAGTCACAAGCGTATAAGTACGTGGTATCACGCAACATTCCGACAGTTCGGACGGTATTTGCTTCGTGATACATTACCCGTTTTAAAATGGATGTTTACCAATTGCGGAAAAGGTCGATATCGTGTTGGTGTATGGTTATTATGATCAAAATACCCAACGGGCGTGTGCTATGTATGCTGCTCGGTATCCTGGACGACACCATCCAAGTGTCCGGACCGTTCACCAGGATAGTCACTTTATGTTTGACCTGTTCTTACGACAGTGTTACTACTCAGGGCACATATTTGTTGAAATCACCGATGATGGCAGTTAATCAGTTGAAATCGATATGCAAAAGTAAATAAATAAAACACGATTTTGCGACTGGTTGCTGCATATTTGGTAATTAAATGAATAATTCTCTGCAACTGGCAAAGTTTTTTGATGTACTAGGGAAAAATTCTCTCCCCCATATTTCGAGAGAGTGTTACAAAATTTTTCCGAGAAAATTTGACCCTAATCTGACCTGATATTGCTAAGACAGATACAGAGCTGCGGAAAGAACAGTCCGCCGATACTTACTACAGGCACAAGCGACTCTTATTTTATTTCACTCGCAATATTAAAATGAGGTTTGCGAGTAATTCTTCCCTGAATCAACTCTGACTGACTTTGTGCGTACCATTTTATGGGGTAAGAAGAAGCTAAGATTTCTGTGACGCACCACCTATTAAGGATGTCTCCTCCATACGTTTATTTGAAGTAAACTTCGTAATTCTACGACTTGCTTTCAGGTATAATTTTTTGAAACAGTTTAAATGGGTCGGAGAACCCTGGATATCAGTAACATTTATCTCACCTAGAGTTCAGAAAACTTAGTGTTGTAGAATCCCATCAGTAACGGTACATGGACGATAGGCAATTAATGTGAGGGACGCAGGAGCAGGAGTACTAATTGTATTCGGCCACTGCGTCTTCACGCCACGATCTGTTAATCTCATATTGATCGTTGGCTGTCACAATAAAGCGTTAAAACGTTTCATGTATCACATATCTATTACGAGAACTGTTGAAATGAGAACTGATGAGGCTTAACTAGTACACATTAATTTACACACATGAAAAAACGTTTTGCATCACCCCAGTTCCCAGAACTCTTGAAGATAGACGTTGTCTGTTAATATTGCATCACAGACACAGTTCCTTTGCCTGTTCAGAGATAGTATGCATAAGCAGCGCCTATTAGACGGAGAGGTCCGACAGCCAATCAATTCCAGTCATTCCACCAGGAAGGAGGTACACGGCTCGTGTTGTCTGTAGTTAAACTGTGCCTAGACTGTCAGTACCGCAGTTCGATCTCGTGCGATGTTATTCGGACATGGTGGAGATGGGGAGAGACAGGAACTGTCGAGGACATGCCTCTCTCAGCCAGCCCAAGGGATACTGCTGCAGTGGCTGACCGCCACCTACGGATTATGTCTCGGAGAAATCCTAACAGCAACGCCACCACTCCTTTAACACACTGTCCAGGTAGTGCAGCTAGATGGAGGTTCCCTGATGTTTTGGGATGGCGTTATGTGGGGCCGACATACGCCACTGGTGATCATGGAAGGCACCGTAACGGCGTTACAGTACATGAATGCCATCCCCCGACAGATCATGCGACCGTATCGTCAACGTATTGGTTAGGCATTCGTCTTCACGGACGACAATTCGCACCTCCATCGTACACATCTTATGAATGACTTTCTTCAGGATGACGACATCGCTCGACTAGAGTGGCCAGCATGTTCTCCAGAAATGAACCCTATCCAACATCCCTGGGATAGATTGCAAAGGGCTGTTTATGGACGACGTGATCCACCAACCACTCCGAGGGATCGACACCAAATCGCTGTTGAGGAGTGGGACAATTTGGACCTACAGTGCCGTGATGAACTTGTGAATAGTATGCCACGACGAATACAGGCTTGCATCAATGCAAGAGGACGTGCTACTGGGTATTAGAGGTACTGTTGTGTACAGCAATCTGGAACATCACCTCTGAATGTCTCGCTGTATGGTGGTACAACGCAAATGTGCGTCTTTCATGAGCAATTAAAATGGCGATAATGGTGCTTATGTAGATCTCTATTCCAATTTTCTATACGGATTCAGGAACTCTGGGATCTAAGGTGATGCAAAACTTTTTCTGATGTGCGTCATTTATAACTGTTTGGTGAAGCTTGGTTGAACTATGATGAAATGTATTCCGGACCGCGTTTTTCTTTCTGTTCGTATGTGGAGGCTACTCTTAGTGGCCACTGGACAGATTTTGATACTCGGGACTCTTACTATCGGCCCACCCCAACGACAAATGAAGAGCGGGCAAGGCGCGGCGCCTTTTGCGAGTATGCATGGCCTGACTTTGCAGCGGATTGCGGTCGGGCAGTCCGCTCTTGGCCGGCCTGAGTGGCCGTGCGGTTCTAGCTGCTACCGTCTGGAGTCGAGCGACCGCTACGGTCGCAGGTTCGAATCCTGCCTCGGGCATGGATGTGTGTGATGTCCTTAGGTTAGTTAGGTTTAATTAGTTCTAAGATCTAGGCGACTGATGACCTCAGAAGTTAAGTCGCATAGTGCTCAGAGCCATTTTGTCCGCTCTTGTCTTTAATCCGGTATCATACGACACACCTTACGTGTCCAAGACAGTTGTAGACGGTCTGCCACCTAACGGCAAATGGTTAATTCCACCAGGTAAAAGTAAGAACAGTTCTTTTCGGCCGTGTATCGTGCATGAGCAATAGAAGCGGTGCGTGTGTGTGGTGTATTTCGAGCAGGCTTTCTGCCTGTTATTTTTTCCACTTGTGGTCAACGGATTAGGAATACGTGAGCTCTTGAGTACCCCCTTCGTTATTGCATGAGATATTGCACACATTTTTGAGGGAGTAATTTTTTGTAAATACAATAATAAAACAAATGAATATTCCTTTTGTATTATCTTAGTAAAAGCTGTATATCGAATCATAGCTCCTTATTGTATAAATTAAATGCAACAAAGTGAGTATAATGTGACTGTTGAGGCATATAGGAAGAAACCGCAAGGCCACAGCTGCCGGCTGTATAATTAGTGATACCCGTGCCAAGTAGGGACCCATCGCTGCTCGCTTATGAAACTCGAATATTTGTGACTGGTGGAATTTCGGCTTATGCTCAGCATGTATTGTGGATAACACGTGGCTTTTGTCCACTGCTTATTTGAATTGAAAGCAATATACATAATATCTCTAAATTTGCTGTTACTCGTTTCTGCTTTCGTATGATATATATTGAATATTTAACCAAGTTTGTGCTACATTCCTTGTCTAATGCCATCTTGTGTGCACCTCTTGAAAAAATTCCGCATTTGTCTATTTAATGGAAGCAAATAAAGCATTACATTGTTCGCATACACTTTTCCCATACCGACAGTGATAAATATCTCGTTCTTTGCAGGTATGAATTTTAGTTTGTGAAAGTATGTTCTGACGCAGGTTCCTCTATTGAGAGCTGCTGTGGCAAAAGTTTCTTTTTCCTTTTTGCATTATGTGTCTCTGTTTCTCCACGAAATAACTTGCACAGAACATGATACTGATGCCTTCAGCATTGCGTAATAATTCTTGTAAATTCAGTAATCTGAATCCGATCATCATTCAGATGATCTGGAAAATTATTAACAGTAGTTGTCATTTTCATTTTGAGACACTGTGATGGGAAATAGGAGCCATGATTCCATTGTACAATGCACAGCTATAAGTTGGTCACTTCCACAATTTGCAGTTTGTTATGGTCTTACGAGTGACTTTCAGAGTACTTTATGTTCAGTTATAGAAGCAGTGCCTCACAATTACTAGTTGATCTAATAACGGCCGCTTATGCTACTGTTACTTCTGCTTTTTTATTCACTAATTCTAATTGCGTTACAGATTTGATTCTTGGTTCATGAGGTTACTAATAATTAGACATATTTTCAGTAAATCAAGGTCTAAAGAGACTATTTGCTAGCGCAGTCCAGTTTCTTAAACAGCCGTCGTCTTAAAAGCTATTCATTCTTTCGTACCTTAGGCTGTTGTAGCTTTTGATCTTATTGAAGAAATTCATTATTAAAAATTATTACGTTAATTGTAAATTTACTTTTGTGGCTATACATCACTCCGTAAACTTTTGTACGTCTGGTAATCAACAGTGTCATCAGAAAATTAATAGTTCACCATTCAAGGACGTGGACGTTTTTATGAATCCATATGTTTCCATCTCCAATTTTTACACACAAACAAGACTTTAGTTACATAATTTCCTACGCCACAAGACTAATTGAGCTTGTCAATCGCTCCTGCTCTCAACAAATTTTTATATCACTTTCAAAATAATTACAAAACGTCTTTGTAAAATTTAGTTTTTGAGCTTCATTGTTTGATTTTGCACGTCCATAGTGCTATCATTCATGCAGATTATATATTATCCGTTTTTCTATTATGTATTATTTTAAGTGTGATAAAGATGAGTGTAGAGAGCTTATCATGCCCCACGTCTTCATAACGTATACGTTTTGCTTGTTAGTTCGCATTTTATTTACCTTGAATGCTGATATGTGCGTTCATCCATATCATTTTATTTCTGTGCAACGCATAATTTGTGGATATTTTCGGATGGTAACTGCTTCATCTTGTTATAAACTCAGTTTACGAGTAGACCTTTATTGACATCGTCATAGGTTGAATAAATTTTCGCCATCCGAACTGCTTCAGAAATCAATAACTGTTTCCCAACGTACTTCCGGCAGCTCACCCAAGTGAGAAATTGATTATTGACGCATAGGGGAACACATATGGTGCATCAGTGTCAGAGCACTGGTGCTACGTCCCGTAAGCCTGTCACAGTGGTGAAGCCAACTGTAACATTCTAGTGCTGTCTGCAGTACCTCTCTGTCCAACGACAATGAACTAATACTCCTAGATTTGACAGTAGATTTTGTCTGACTACGTCACAGAGTCACGAAAGTATCATGATTTTCATATTAATGGATTTCATTTATACCTTCTGATGAAGGTTTTGCAATAAATTTCTGCTATTAATAGATAGTTCACTGTTCCAAAAACACAAGAGCAGGAGGTACACCACGAAAAAGCATGGAGACGAGGAAGGATTTCAACTGCATTACATCATCTTCAGATAGCGTATCCGAAAGAGATACTGGATTGCTTGACGCAACAAAAAGGAGCAAAATAATCACAGTTTACTAAGGATGAAGAGTAGACTGAAATTTAAGAGAAAAGTCCAGTAAAATCATTGCGGGAAAACTGGGATACTGGAGCACTCAGGAATGCCAGCATTTGACGTTATCAGAGACATTAGGTACTGTGATAATGAATACTACAATTATCACGGAAGGACAGGAAGATACCATTATAAGTCACGATTGAAACAAGCAGGAAGTGCAGGGAAGCCAAAAAGAACTCACTGTAGGAAAAGCGTGAAGAAATCGAAAAAGAAATAGGCGAAGGGAAGATCGATTAGAAACATAGAAAATTGAATACTACTTTCATTGAAGTTAGAACCAAAGGTGCCAGTATCGAAAGAGCAAAGGGATATCCACTGTCAAACACAGAGAGACAGCAGATAGGTCTAAAGAGCACATTGAAGGCCTTTGCAGTGGGGAGGATGACGTGACAGAAAATGAATCAACATGAATTACATGTGATATACTATTAGAGTGAGAGTTTAAGAGAGCTTTTGAAGACTTGTTCTCAGATTAGATGGAGGGCATAGACAAAACTCATTCCGAATTTCTAAAATATTCGGAAAAGTCGCAATGAACCATTGAAGTTTGTGTATAGATAGAATCGATGAGACTTGAGACATGTCATCAGACTTTAAAAAATATTTCACCAATCAAAGCTAAATGCAGAAAGCGCAAATCAATACAATAACAGTTGCACAATCTCAGCTCAAGCATAGAAATTTCTGACAAGGTTAATATTCCGAGAAATGGAAAAGAAAACAATATCTGTTTTATGGCGATATGTTTGGAATGCAGTTTCCAGAGAGGCAGTTCTGACGTTGCGATTGATAACGGAAGCAAGGCTTAAGAAAAATCGAGACTCGTTCAATATTCGACCATGTAAAATCGTGCGGTATGTTTCAAATTCTAAAAAAATAAGAGTAAACTACAAGAAAAGATTAGGAATACATATTATGTAGAAGGACCGAAAGGGAACAAGAATGCTGAAAGAGCTAGAATGAAGTACTCGAACTAAAATTTTGTGAGGTAGGGATGCAGTCTTTCTCCCTTACTGATCAGTCTATGTACGAGAGAGACAATGACAGAAATAAAAGGAATGTTCAGTAGCGCGATTAAAATTATTGTGGAAGGGTATCGGTGATGACATTTGTATCCTCAATGAACGGGGAAAAGAATTACAAATTCTGTAGAACGAAATGTACACCCTAATAGGCGCAAGGTATAAATTCAGTGTAAGCCAAAGAAATTTTGAAGTAATGAGGTGTAGAATTACGAATAGCGAGGAACGTAACTTTAAAGTTGTTGACCACCAGGGTAACGAATTCTCTTACACTGGAAGCAAAACATATACTGGACCACTGAAAGAGGACATAAAAAGCAGACTCGTACCGATACACGCAATGAGGGCATGAATGGATAAAAGAATTTTAGCAGTATCAAACATTAACTCTGTAATGAATGAAATTTTCACTCTACAGCGGAGTGTGCGCTGATATGAAACTTCCTGGCAGATTAAAACTGTGAGCCGGACCGAGACTCGAACTCGGGACCTTTGCCTTTCGTGGGGAAGTGCTTTACCAACTGAGCTACCCAGCCACGACTCACGCGCCGTACCCACAGCTTTACTTCTTGCAGTACCTCGTCTCCTACCTTCCAAACTTTACAGAAGCTCTCCTGCGAACCTTGCAGAACTAGCACTCCTGAAAGAAAGGGTATTGCGGAGACATGGCTTAGCCACAGCCTGGGGGATGTTACTAGAATGAAATTTTCACTCTGCAGCAGATATGAAACGTCCTTTCTTTCAGGAGCGCTAGTTGCGCAACGTTCGCAGGATAGCTTCTGTAAAGTTTGGAAGGTAGGAGACGAGGTACTGGCAGGAGTAAAGCTGTGGGTAGGGGGCGTGAGTCGTGCTTGGGTCGCTCAGTTGGTAGGCAAAGGTCCCGAGTTCGAGTCTCGGTCCGGCTCACAGTTTTAATCTGCCAGGAAGTTTCATTAACTCTGTATTAGGAAGAAATTTATGATAATGTACGTGCGGAGCACAGTATAAAGAATCCTGGAGTATCCTCTATGGTAGGTGAAGCAACTACGGGGGTAAAAATTCTATGGAGGAAGATAGGTTGAACATATACAACAAATAACTGGTGCAAATGATATTCAGAAATGAAGAGGATGGCATAGGACAAGAAGTCATGATGTCGTGGCGGGCCACGTCATAACTAACCCATGTCGTAGGGAATAAAAAATGGAATTTGTTTGGGCACTGTTGGCACTAGAAACTGAATATTAAGAATGAAAGACGTGGAGAATTTACTTGACAAGCGTTTATGATGGAGATGGAAATGAGCGTTTGGCGTCATTTGCCGGGAGGCTCCTTGCGGGGCAGGTCCGGCCCCCTCGGTGCAGGTCTCATTACATTCGACGCCACATTGGTCGACCTGCACTCCGGATGGGGATGAAATAACGATAAAAACAACACAACAACCAGTCTCCGCGCGGAGAAAAATCTCCTACTCAGACGGGAATGGAACCCTGGCCCTTAAGACTGCAATCCATCACGCTCACCACTCAGCTATCGGGGAGGACAGCGTTTATGATGATACCACAGAAAACAATGTGAAGAGATTACGACACACTGAAAATTTGAAAGAGTATTAATTTCTCAACGAAGGCAGAGAAGACTTCGTTGAGAGCATTTTCTGTACCTTAGATTGATTGTGGGATACCGATGTATTACACAGTCTTAGTTCTTTAAGACAGGACAATTAAACAAAGATATATTACACAAAATGTTATGTTTATTGTTCTTTCTCCTCCGCGAAGTTGTGAACGCTCTCCATCTTCTTCCCTTTCCTTTCATCTTCCTTTTTTCTCAATTCACTTAAAAATATTTCAGTACGAGGCACAACAACCACGGGGCTCACATTGTGTGGCGCCTCACTTCCTTAAAAATTAGGTTTTCGACATAAATATTATTCAATAGCGACCACTATGGTACACATTAAGTAAGCTGTTACAGTTTGGCACGGCAGATCCATCGCAATGAGAGCTCTGAAAGAAACACATGTTGGAAACTTAAACTTGCCAGTGTAATAATCGTAACGGGGGCCTCCAGTTTAGCATCTGAATGCAATAAAAAAAGTTATGCCGCTACGAGCATCTAGACTGAAATAACTGAACACAAAATGATAAAGCGTAAAATAATGTCTCGGTGCACACAGCGATTTTTGAAACTGCAAGACTTAAAAGCTGTACACTGCGCGAAAGTACTAAAAGACTTAAAAGCTATACACTGCGCGAAATTACTTACAGTGAAATTAGACTACTTTCAGCTCAGGACACCATGTAAAATAAACCATTGATCACCGAGTTAAAATCACATTGTATTCTTCAAATTTATTTACAGAAACTGCTCCATGTAAAATTATTTACGGTCTTTGAAGAATATCAATGTTAACTACAAAGGCGCTGGCGTATTATGTACCGACCATCCCAAAACGAGTAGAATACGTCGGCTGGCTGTTCAGGTTTGTCTTGCCTTTTGCAGATAACTCCTAGTCGTGGACGCCGTGCCTCTCAGACCCTTCACACCGGTCTTCATTCACCGGAACGTGAAGCTGCTTGGTGAGTCGGACGTTCTTAGCTGTGTACATGCAAAAAATTTTGCCCAAAATTATTAATAGACGAATTTTTGGCCAATTGTCACCCTTGTTCCATCGTTCAGCAACTGTTTCACATTCACTTACCTACACCTATGCATACATTTGATATTGCAGCGGGAAATAAGAAAAAAGCTATCCAACTGCGCTGTTACGATTACCAATTGATATTAGGCTTGGTGAGCAGAAAAAAATCCAACCACTTTCCGAGTATGCCTTGAAGGTCCAACGGTACCGACAGGCCGCTGTGTCATCCTAGGCCCGGAGACGTCACAGGATGTGGACACGGAGGGCACGTGGCCAGCACACCTCTGTCATGGCCGTTGTCGTCAGTGTTCATGACCGGTGCCGCTACTTGTCAGTCAAGTAGCTCCTCAGTTGGGCTCACAAGAGTTGAGTGCACCCCGCTTGCCAACAGTACTCGGCGGACTCGAACGGTGACGCTGAAACTTCTTTACTTAAATGTGTGTGTCTGAATGACTGAAAAGATTAAACTTGTGCGTTATTTGATTCTGAAACAGCTGAGTAAAACTGAGCGTACCAAGCCTAGTTTCTCTCTACTTTTTCTTATCATGTCAACACTGACCCACAATATTCTAGGGCAACACGACCTGAAAAAAAAAAAAAAAAATTGCAACCTGACACCAAATAATTAATACAAAACAATGGCCCTGATTAAGAACCAATCCTGACAATAAACTATACATTTTATTAAGCCGTTACCTCACACACCGAGCGAAGTGGCGCAGTGGCTAGCACACTGGACTCGCATTCGGGAGGACGGCGGTTCAATCCCGCGTCCGGCCATCCTCATTTAGGTTTCCCGTGATTTCCCTAAATCGCTCCAGGCAAATTCCGGGATGGTTCCTTTGAAAGGGCATGGCCGACTTCCTACCCCTTCCTTCCCCAATCCTATGAGACCGATGACCTCGCTGTCTGGTCTCCTTCCCCAAACAACCCAATTCAACATGCCTCACAAAAACCTTCATTACGTGAACTACTGCAACACAGCGACCGTCAATTCTGCCAGCTAAATAAAAGATTCTAACTACTAAACCCACTAACTACTCATAGGCACGTCGTTAGCAAAAGAAAGATTTTGTTGCAAACCAAATAAACTATTTTATATCTTAATAATGTGACATCCAGTTTAAATACGAATATAAATCGTCATTGACATCCTATATGATGATATATAGGGTGGTCCATTGATCGTGACTGTTCCAAATATCTCACGAAATTAGCTTCAAACGAAAAAACTACACAGAACTTGCTTGAAGGGGGAAACCAGATGGTGCTATGGTTGGCCCGCTAGATGGCGCTGCCATAGGTCAAACGTATATCAACTTCGTTTTTTAAAATAGGAACCCCCATATTTTATTACATATTCGTGTAGTACGTAAAGAAATATGAATGATATAGTTGTACCACTTTTATCGCTTTGTCATAGATGGCGCTGTTATAGACACAAACATATGGCTCACAATTTTAAACGAACAGTTGGTAACAGGTAGGTTTTTAAATTAAAATACAGAACGTAGGTACATTTGAACATTTTATTTCGGCTGGTTCAAATGGCTCTGCGCACTATGGGACTTAACTTGTAAGGTCATCAGTCCCCTAGCACTTAGTACTACTTAAACTTAACAAACTTAAGGACATCACACACATCCATGCCCGAGGCAGGATTCGAACCTGCGACCGTAGCGGTCGCGCGGTTCCAGACTGTAGCGCCTAGAACTGCTCGGTCACCCCGGCCGACATTTCGGCTGGTCCCTGCGGAGGTTCGAGTACTCCCTCGGGCATTGGTGTGTGTGTGTGTCTGTCCTTTAGGTTAAGTAGTGTGTAAGCTTAGGGACTGATGGCCTTAGCAGTGAAGTCCCATAAGATTTCACACACATTTGAACATTTTATTTCCGTTGTTACAATGTGATACATGTACCTTTAAGAACTTATCTTTGCTGTTACAGCGTGATTACCTGTAAATACCACATTAACGCAATAAACGCTCAAAATTATGTCTGTCAATCTCAATGCATTTTTTGCAATACGTGTAACGACAACGGCGAGTAGGTGGCCTTCCGTTATGTTCACACACGCATTGACAATGCGCTGACGCATGTTGTCAGGCGTTGTCGGTGGATCACGATAGCAAATATCCTTCAGCTTTCCCCACGGAAAGAAATCCAGGGGTCAGATCCGGTGAACGTGCGGGTCATGGTATGGTGCTTCGACGACCAATCCACCTGTCATGGAATATGCTATTCAATACCGCTTCAACCGCACTCGTTCTATGTGCCTGACATCATGATGGAAGTACATCCCCATTCTGTAATGCAGTGAAACATTTTGTAGTAACATGGGTAGAAGATTACGTAGGAAATCAGCATACATTGCTCCACTTAGATCGCCATCGATAAAATGGGGGCCAATTATCCTTTCTCCCATAGTGCCGCACCATACATTAACCCACCAAGGTCGATGTAGTTCCACTTGTCGCAGCCATCTTGGATTTTCCGTTGCCCAGTAGTGCATATTATGCCGGTTTACGTTACCGCTGTTGGTGAATTACGCTTCGTCGCTAAATAGAATGCGTGCAAAAAATCTGTCATCGTCCCATAATATCTCATCCGTCCAGTGGCAGAATTATACACGACGTTCAAAGTCGTCGCCATGCAATTCCTGGTACATAGAGGTATGGTACGGGTGCAATCGATGTTGATGTAGCATTCTCAACACCAACGTTTTTGAGATTCCCGATTCTCGCCAATTCGTCTGCTACTGATGAGCGTATTAGCCGCGACAGGAGCTAAAACACATACTTGGCATCATCATTTGTTGCAGGTCGTGGTTGACGTTCCACATGTGCATGAACACTTCCTGTGTCGAAACTTCCTGGCCGATTGAAACTGTGTGCGCCGATCGAGACTCGAAATCGGGACTTTTGCCTTTCGCAGGCAAGTGCTCTACCACCTGAGCTACCGAAGCACGACTCACGCCCGGCCCTCACAGCTTTACTTCTGCCATTATCTCGTCTCCTACCTTCCAAACTATAACATTCATATTTCTTTACGTACTACATGAATATGTAATAAAAATGGGGGTTCCTATTTTTAAAAAAACACAGTTGATATTCGTTTGACCTATGGCACCGCCGTCTAGTGGGCCAACCATAGTGCCATCTGGTTTCCCCCTTCAACCTAGACGACTTTCGTTCTTTGTACTTTTTTCTTTTGATGCTTATTTCGTGAGATATTTGGCCCGGGCGCTATCAATGGACCACCCTGTATAATCGTTAGCCTATGCAGTACTGGCGATTAACTTCCAACAACGAGTCCGACCAGCTGGAGAGTTTCTTACAAAGAAAGCGCTGTCAGAGATCCAATGCAAAGCGCTACACAGCGCTGTCAACACAGAAGCAGCCCACTTACAACCCATCCAAGTGCTACCCAAGCTCCAGCGGGAAATGGCGTTACCACTGTGGCAAGGCCGTTGGCGTTGGTAAACATAAGACGACTTAAAATTAACAAGTACAGCTAACCAGTGCTTAAATGTTCATAGCCGGCCGCTGTGGCAGAGCGGTTCTAAGCGCTTCAGTCTGGAACAACGCGACCGCTACGGTCGCAGGTTCGAATCCTGCTTCACGCATGGATGTGTGTAATGTCCTTGGGTTAGTTAGGTTTAAGTAGTTCTAAGTTCTAGGGGACTGATGACCTAAGATGTTAAGTCCCATAGTGCTCAGAGCCATTTGAACCATTTTTTAAATGTTAATATGAAGAAACCTAAAATAGTTTTGTAGTCTAACATACAAACAGTAATAGTGTATTTTTGTAAGATGCGTCTTTTAATTCACGCGTGGATGCATCAACTAGTTCACTGCCAAATTTTTTTCGGAAAAGCTTTCCTTTATTATCCTACTTTTCATTTACACTCAAATTTTAAGAACAATACAAATATTGCAGCATTCTAGCCCGATCCCCAATTGGGGATTCGCGTCGCTGTTCCCTAGTTTAGTGGAGTCTGGTACAGCTGAGATATAACAATTTATATCCTCTCCATATAATGACATTTCTAATTCACGTTGACAGAAGTAACTCGGGCCCTTGAACTTAGAAGTTAATACGTGGCACCATATTGAGACATCAGTAGCTGAGTGAATTAAAGAGACTACAACGGCGATACCCCAACCGTATCGGAATAGTGGACTGTCACATTAGCCTCGAGTAGCGAATGGTAAAAATATGTGCACGTTACTGATACTATTACGGAAACCGTAGTCATAAAGTTACAAAAGGTCATCTATAATGCTACAAGAGGGTTTCTCATAGGACTACGTAATAAACATTCGAATTTATTTCAAACCTGACTGACTAATAGCAGCTGTGGTGAAAGTATTAAGTAATATAATAAAGAGGGCAACGATACGTCATGCTTTAATGAAACCTATTGGGGAATGTGGCATCAGGAACTTCTACATTAACGAAGAAAGCAGCCAGATACAAGCACACACAGGTTGGAAGGGTGTGAGAAATTATAAAAAAGAATTTGTATACATATATATATATATAAGTACAAAATTTATTTCAAAGTCTTTCTTTTTTATTCAATTACGGGTTTCGATTGACAAGAATATTCCCTGTCCATAAATATCTCTACGAGTTATACCTGGTATTACTTCATATTTAACTTGTCGCCTCCTTAAACTGCACTACGCGATCTGACTAATACTGACAAGAAGGATGTCGTCGACTTATAGCAAGAAATGTAACCAACTTCCAAACGAATCTGAGACCACAGTGGCGTGAAACCCAAGGCATACAATGAATTCAAGCCCTATATTCTGCCTAACTGTGGTATCACCGGGTCCATAATGATAGTGAAAGCGACTGCTCCTCAATGACTGCGGCTGCCGCACCATCAGTTGCCGCCCGCTGCAGCTCTGAAACATTTCTACTCTCTTTGACTTCTATTGTCCGTAATAAGCCTCTTCGTGATCTGCTCTGGCATTAAAGACAGAGTCTCACTACAAGCACGTGAGAATGAAGAGCACTTCAAATTTCCAACTGCTCTTAGTGCTTCTTAGTTTCCCCAACTTTGCTTACAGAATGACGAATATACATCTCACAGAGACCCCTGGTACATCTACTGGACAATCAATCCGAGTCTACGTGCCTTTCTATTGTGCACAAGATGGCGCACACAGAGATACGTTCTCCCCGCTCACGGAGAAGGCTCAGACGCCGTTTCGCAATTTCTCAAGGCTCAAGCACTTATAAATGTGTACTGCTAGGAGCTGGCATTCAGCCGCCAGGACTACCTCCCCTGTTGGTGCCACTGGCTCTGGAACACGGCGGCCCCCAACGACGCCGAGCTGAGGCAGCCCGTGCAGAGCACCCGCAGAACGGCTCGCCAGTTCACAGTAGTCCTCGGTCCCCTTGGTTTCTGAGCAAAAACCTTGCTCTCTATTCTGACTGCAAATAATCATTTGCGCATGCAATACAGGTGACCAGTAACGTCAACCGCATTGCTTGCATACGTCCATGTTCTAAATATCTTGTACTCGATCTCTTACTGCAATGCTGCTCTAATTACTTCATGTAACACAGCCATAAAATCCGACTCCTTAGAATATGCACAACAACCTGCGTGCTTCTGACGAGAGTTTAAGAAACTGACAAAGCTTTAAGATAGCTTGGGTTGCCATAAGGAGGATTCTGTGTGCATCCTATGACCATTTTCACAGTCAGACGCTGATGAAATAGCTATTAACAAATCCTATATAGTATTGGTGCTGTCTAAAGTCAGTTAACTACTTTATTTTGGATCAGTCTGATGTAGAAACTGAAAGCATGAATGTTAAATATCGCATTTGAAATTCTATTAATGAATAAAGTTACGATCATAACAAAGGTGAAAACTCAAAAAACACTCATAAATTACAAGCTTCTAAATTAGAACCCGCAGTACGAAAAGACTGTGTGACTACTCAAACGAAACAAAAGTGTAAGATCCTGAGACGATTCCGGACAGATTTTACACTGACTACACCGCAGAATTACTTCTTTTAATAATATTTTTATGTGTAATGCAATTAGTACTCTACATCTACATATATACCGCATAAGTGCCCTGTACGACCTATAGTCATTTCCTTTCCTGTTCCTCTCGCAGAAAGGGAGAAGAAGTTCAAATGGCTCTGAGCACTACGGGACTCAACTGCTGTGGTCATTAGAACTTAGAACTACTTAAACCTAACTAACCTAAGGACATCACACACATCCATGCCCGAGGCAGGATTCGAACCTACCACCGTAGCAGTCGCGCGGTTCCGGACTGAGCGCCTAGAAGCGCTAGACCACCGCGGCCGGCAAAGGAGAAGAAGAAAAGGACTATTTGCCTCTTTATGAGCCGAAATGTTTCTGAATTTATCTTTGTTATCTTCACTCGAAATGTGCGTTGGCAACAGTAGAATATTTCTTCAGTCAATTTCGAAAGCCGTTTTTCTACATTTTCTGATCAGTGTTTCGCGAAAAGAACGTAGTCTTTCGTTCAGGTATTCCCATTCCAGTTTACGAAAAGTCTGCGTATTATTCGCGTACTGCTCAAAGCCATCGGTAGGAAATCTGTAAACATGCTTCTGAATTGCTTCAACTTGTTCCTTTATTCCGGCCTGATAGGGTTTCCAAGCATTCGAACATTATTAAGAATGAATACCCTTAGTGTTCTCTACGCGATCTGCTTCATAGATGAGCTATACTTTCTAAGATTTTGGCAATGAATCGGAGTCACTGTACCACTTGACTGAGAAAAAAACCCAAGAAACTACTGTTTACAAAAAGACAAATTAAAGAATCTGCGGAATTACAAACCAATATTCGTAACACGCGATTCCTACGGGATCCTAGAGCATTAACTTAGTGTGAACATTAAAACAATCCTGGAAAAGAAATTTACCTCGAACAGTTTGTAACGATTCAAGGGAATAACACATATGAAACAAACGTGTTTTTCGCAAACTATCTGGATGGTGCTACGGTCGCCGGTTCGAATCCTGTCTCGGGCATGGATGTGTGTGATGTCCTTAGGTTAGCTAGGTTTAAGTAGTTCTAGGGGACTGATGAGCTCAGGTGTTAAGTCCCATAGTGCTCAGAGTCATTTGAACCATTTTTTTTTGTATTTGGAAAATGAAATTTCCACTCTGCAGTGCAGTGTGCTCTGATGTGAAACTTCCTCGCAGTTTAAAACTGTGTGCCGGACCGAGACTGGAACTCGAGAATTCTGCCTTTCGCGTACAAGCGCCCTACTGACGGAAATACCCAAGCACGTCTCAGAGGTCGTTTTTCTTCTGCCAGAACCTCATCTCCATCTTCAGATGTTCTCCTGCAGGGCTAGCACTCCTGGAAGAAAGGATATTGCAACGATGTGGCTTGTCCACGGCCTACTGAGTGCTACCAGAATGACATTTTCACTCTGGAGCGGAGTGTGCTCTGATGTGAAACTCCCTGGAAGATTAAAACTGTGTAGAGGACCGAGACTCGAACTCGAAACCTTTGCCTTTTTATATCTTCGCATGGTGTACATGAAGCTGACTAAGGACAGTTTCCTAGACTTCCGACGAACGTTGAAAAGAAACGAAAGAATGTTTCCGTGTACTTCAAGGGAAAGTAATAGGACTGCAACATTTGGCCATATTGCCCTATAGTTTATCAGATAGGGTCAACAGTAATTTCATGCTGTTCTCTGATGACGTTGTTGTGGACTGGGAAGTAACAATACTGAAGTATAGAGCACAAATGCAGGACTAATTTGACAACCCGAGTATTTCACGTTTTCGTAATAAGTGGGGCCTTTTTTAAATAGTGGGTTCTGCAGGAAAGTTGTAGTTAGTGAAAAAAGACCTTTGATTAATACGAGGTCAATGTCGTCAGAAAACAAAGAAAACAAGAATTACAAATACCCTTCCAGACCTTCAGAGTAATCACCTTAGATACTGTCCGCCTCGATAGCTCAGTGGTCAGCGTCACGGCTTGCTGCCCTACGAGCCCGGGTTCGATTCCTGGCTGGGTGGGGGATTTTCTCCGCTCAGGGCCTGGATGTTGTGCTGTCTCCATCATCATTTCATCCCCATCCGGCGCGCAAGTCGCCCCATGTGGCGACGAATGTAATAAGACCTGCACCAAGGCGGCTGGACCTGCCCCGCAAGGGGCCTTCCGGCCAATGACGCCAAACGCTCATTTACATTTACCTTAGGTACAACGCATTTCTGATATCGGTTGTAAAGTTGTTGGTAACCGTCGGCAGGCTCTTCCTGTGGTATTGTTCGAAGCATCGCGGTCACACGTTGTTGAATATACTCAACTTCTGCGAATGTTAGTGAACAATAGTGGTTATATTGTCTTTGTTTTTCTCCAAGTCTTCTGCTCACATTGTCGAACACAGCCTCAAGCATTCGTCGCGCTGGGTCGCTGTTTTCTGAGACTGTGCGTGCCGACCCGAGCTCGATTAAACCTCATCGCCGTCCTTTCTGCCTCTAAAGCGTTTAAACCACTCAGACATATACATTTTACTCGTGTTACAACACCGTACAGTTGCACTAACATTCCATGAATATTTGCCATCGTTTTACTCAGCTCGTAGCAAAATTTTATGTTAATGCGTTGCTGAACTTCGTGCTCTGTTCTGCCACGAGAAGAATGTCACGGATGCTTTTGGATTATCAGCATCTGTCTCTGCGAATGAGAGCGGAAGAGCTGAATTTAAACAAAGAAGGTTTGAAGAATTACAATCTACGAACGTCTGCAGACTTTGCGTGATCACGGTGTTTCGAGCGGTTAGACATGAAGCGTTTGCTTGCTATTTCCGACAGCTTCACAGGCGATGTCAGAAGTGTGTTGAAACAAATAGTGATTACTTTGAAGGTCAGTAAAAGTATTTTCTTTTTTAACTCTTATTTTCTTTATTTTCGGAAGCCATTGACCGAACTTTTCACATGCTCATTCTAGATCAATGACAATTTTACAAATTTATGATGATAACATGGAAGTCTATATATGATGAGAAGAACATGTAAGTATCAGCAGAACAGAAATTTGTTAGAAAAATCAAAGAAAGTGGTTCTCAACAGTTTTGATTCATTGTCTGAACTGATAACGATTGAGAGACGCTTTGCTAGAATCGCGGCAGTTCAATATAGTTCGGATGGGTCGTGTGAAACCCAACTCGCACTTTTCTCACACAACATACTGAAAGCTTTGGATCAAAGAAACTAGGCAGAAGCGGTGTTTCTTGATTTCTAAAAATCATTTGACTCAGTACAGTACCTAAGCTTATTGTCAATAGAATGCTTATATGGGGTACCGAGTGAAATTCGTGGCTGGATTGAGGATACAGCATGTTATCTTGGATGAAGAATCATCGCCAAATGTAGAAGTAACTTCGGGTGTGCCCCAGGGAAGTGTGTTGGGACCCTTGCGGTTGATGTTGTATATTAATGACCCAGAACACAATATTAACAGTAAAATCAGGCTCTTTGTAGACGTTGCAGTTATCTATAATGAGAGAACTCCGTATATATTCCCTCACATCATGATAAGATTTAAAAGTGGTGCAGAGATTGGCGACTTGCTCTAAATGTTCAGAAATGTAAAATTTTGCACTTCACAAATTGAAAAAAACTTAGTGCCCTATGAGTACAATATCAAAGAGTCACTGTTGGACTCAGACAACTCATACAAATACCTGGGTATAACACTTCAAAGCAATATGAAATGGAATGATCACATAGGTTTAGTTACAGGTAAAGCAGGTGGTAGACTTCTACTTGTTGCTAGAATACTGAATAACTGCAATCAGTCTACAAAAGGGTTTGCTTACAAATAACTAATACGGTCCATCCTAGAATATTGCTCAAGTATGTGGACGCCTACCAGATAGGACTAACAGAGGATATTGAAAATATACAGAGAAGGGCAGCACAAATGGTCACAGGTTTTTCAGTCCATGGGAGAGTCTCACAGAGATACTGAAGGAACTGAAATGGTAGACTCTTGAAGGTGGACATAAACTATCCCTAAAAAGTCTATTATCCAAGTTTCAAGAACCGTCTTTAAGTGGTTACTGTAGACATATATTATGACCCCTAACGTATCGCTCACACAGGGATCGTGAGGATAAGATTAGAATTACACTCTATAAGTGAATGGAACAGGAAGAAACCCTAATAACTGGTACAATGGGACGTACCCTCTGCCATGCACCTCACAGGGGTTTCCAGAGTGTAGATGCAGATGTACTAGATGTCTTCAGGGACCTTAAAGGAGAATCTTCAAGGAGAAAGGTGAAGTTATTTCCGTCAAACACTGCTTAGTAAACTTACACCAGCACCTTTGCTGTAGATCTCGTGACTGTATCACAGGAATAATATCAGAGATATTAGGACTGCACCGAGGTATGTAGATAGTCAAATTTCCCTTTTTACATGAGCAAAAGGAGTAATACAGGAAGTCCCTAGTACTGGTATAAAGTGGTCTCCGTCCCTCTCTGCCCTCTCTGTGCAGTGTTTTGTAAACAGTATACTTGCACACGTATATGCCGTTAGATTCGACGCTCCCTTAGTGCTGCTAAAATATTTGTATGCATAACGAATTCTATGGAGTTCAGGAGGTAGAAGTACTTTCCTCTGCCGACATGCATGGCTTATTCTCAAGAGCAGGGAGATAACGTCGGAGCAACGCTGCAGCAATTCCGCGGGAGTTCATCTTGTTTACGAGGACGAATAAAACATCTACGTACGACTGAGATAAGTGGAGAATTATTTTCTTACAAAGGCCCTCAGCATTCTGAAGGAATCATTAATTAACTCCTCTTCAACTCTATATAATTGCATGTACGTAAAACTGCTTCATTGGAAGTGCTGCTCTACCCATATACGTGATATGGGATTGTAATTCCAATCGATCAGTTGCCACGATTTGATTTTAACTTCCAGCAAGCTTCAAATCATTCGTAGTAACTTCAGCGATGGTATTGTAAATAAAAGATTTTGAAGCTGCTGAACAGGCAAGTGAAACACATTTAAGACGAAAAGATTAAACGCGGAAACCGCGCGGGATTAGCCGAGCGGTCTCAGGCGCTGCAATCATGGAGTGTGCGGCTGGTCCCGGCGGAGGTTCGAGTCCTCCCTCGGGCGTGGCCGTGTGTGTTTGTCCTTAGGATAATTTAGGTTAAGTAGTGTGTAAGCTTAGGGACCGATGACCTAAGCAGTTAAGTCCCATAATATATCACACATTTAACGCGGAAGATTGATTAATACAAAACAATATGTCGTCTGAATAAAGTAATTTATTACTCTTTTTTACACAAAACAAAATCGTACAACACGAAAAGATGCAGTTTTCTGGCGAACAAGTTTACCTGCTTTTGTTTAGTTGCGATGTCACATACCTTTGTTGTTTTTTTCCGTTTAGTTCGACCGAGCAAAGCTAACCACGGTTGCTGCTATTAATGTGTTACCACTTGTCTTTGATTGCCGGCATTGTCAAAACTCTGCAATCAGTTTTGCAATTCGTTGATACGTCTATCTAAATCACTCTACTTTGCTTCAAATTCGTTTCGTGTTGCTCGCTACGTTTGTTCTGATAAATGTGTCTCGGGATCGGAGAATAAATGCACAATGTTATTTACCTGAGTTCATTTTGATCCATCAGTTGAAGTACACACCCGCAACCTGTAAAGCAGTTCCTATTTTAAAAAGTAGTTTATAAGTTACTTCTAAAATGCTAACTGCAGTATACCTAAATGGTAGCTACAGCTGATTGCCTCAAATGAACTAGGATCCAAAAGGACTACTTTTTTAACTGAATAATTTATTCAATAAAATCTGTTTTATTGTGACACTGGGTATCTCAGTAAACACTAATTGGCAGCCAAATTCACAAAAAGCAGATTCAAAGCCTCCCTCATTACTCACGAATGATTGAAAAATGTGTTTCAAAACACTTTCCTTTGAAAACTTGAAAGGTCTTCTGTGGTATCACTCGCAAAAAAATTCGAAACCACGATGTGAACGGACTCGCGAAAACAATCAAAATTTAAACGCTTACACTATGATACAACTACCCAACCAAAAATCAGTCACGCAAACATTACCGAAACTCGCATTCTGGAGACAGAAGTTCCTGAAGACAAAGGTTCCTGGATACAGAGGTGCTCACCCTCTCGAGTGTAAAAACGAAGTTCCTTATCTCACTCGCAAAACAATTCACTGTAGACTTGCTAAATAACCAAATCAATAAATTTCGCAAGCCATTTCACTTCAGCAGAAGAAGAGGGAGTTCCCTTTTTTGCCGTGCTGTTGCCCAATAACGGGAAAGATTGACCAGATCCTAAAGAGGTTACCAGCAAAAATTCGGCAACTCAGAAAGCTCGAGAAAGATTTCGAAACGCTAGGAATGTATTGAATACCCCGTGGGTGTGGACAGTTGTGTGTTGGGCAGACCGTGCAAACAATTGAATAACGCTTTATACTGTAGAACATGAGGTGTTTCCGTCTAAGGTATCCTCAGAAATCAGTGGTAGCAGAGCAAGTTCAGACAAACGGACACCTAATTGCAATCGTCGACCATCTGTTATTAAAAGGACAGGTTTGTAGGAAAGAATCATGAAAGAATCGTCGAAATGGTCTGCAGTTAAGCTGAGCTTGTGACCTGGCCATCGAAAGGTTCAAGCGGGCTTAGTGGTCACGCAACCAAAACTTTAATTTATGGTGCTGGACTAGCCACAAGTGAAGTTACAATTGGTTGCACCACGGTATAACCGCAGCAGGAACCACACACAGGGCAGTAATCAGTTGAAACTGCCCAAGGAACATTCGGTCGAATGCTCGTAGATTCTAAACTACTTGACGTTGTTCAAAGTCAATACAAATAATTTGATTGTGAGAATTGGAAATTGTCGTCAGATCGGGGCTCGAACCCGGATACCCCACTTAACACGAGCGATTACCTTAACCGCCTCAGCCATCGAGACAAACTTCCCGTACAACCAAAATTCGCAACTTGTCACATCCTAATAGTGTGCACTGTCCATTCATTTGATTGTTTGCAGGGAAGCCTGTAGTCCTTCAAGAGGCTAGGATCCCGTTGTGGTGTACCACACTGAAGTTACCAGGGCATATACTATTTATGTCCGTCAGAACAGACACCATTAATATAAGTATAAAAAGAGAATTTTGTCAATCAATGTCCCAACACTAGCACTATGCGAAAACAAAGCACAACTTTTATAAACTTCCCTCATTGAGACTCAGATTGTCATATTTTCGACACTGAAACTATAGTCCTCTCCACTCTTAACAGCCAAGCCCAGCTTACTATGCCTTGCGCCCGCTACTTTGTTCCGTTTGATTACTACTAGTTGCTGGTATGGTATCGTCCATACTATACCACACTGTCCTAGTTACATTACAGTATTATTTTATACAAATTTTGAACCAATTCGTCAAATTAATTGCATGAATTTTATAATCAGGCGCACTCAAGCACTGATCAAAATTACTTTAAGTCGTACATATTTTTAAATTAATACCTACTTACAAGATATTATGTTAACCTGAATATTATGTTTCTAAGCTAAGACAAAAACAATCTGCACAGTTTTAAATGTTATGTACTGATACCGAAGTTGAGAAAGTAATGTATTTACCAGTTTCAGATATTTATAGTAAGCCTTTTTGAGATATCTAAACAAGAATGGAGCCTAATATGTACAATATCAAATCTTATAAACCAACAGCTTGTGGATTTATGTATTATATCGACTTGGTAGTCTCAAGCTGGAAGTCTATCTTTTGGGGCATTTTTCTGTAATCTGCCTGATGGTCTGTGCTTCACTGTAGTCACGGTGTGGAGGCGGTTTCCTACCCCATTACATGTTATAAATATGCACATTGACCATATTTTGCGTGGCAAGTCAAACACACTACATATTTTTAGTTTGTTGTCCTGTCTATTCCTGAGAACTTGCATTGCTAATATTGAACTCCCACACCGACATTTGCTGCTACGTACAGCATCGGCTGTGTGACTACGATGTGAGAAAGAAGTCCTTGAACAACATTGGGAATCTTCCATTCATCGGAAAGTGTTTCCATTAAATAGCAGTGCATTAAAAATGCATTCAGAGATGGATTGTTCGTTAGCGGTTTCGTTAAAAGGGATGCAATATCAATTTTTGGTAGATACAGGGGTTCAAACTTCGATGGTGGGCCTTGTGAATATCAGACTATAAGAAGCAAGGTATAGGTGGCAATGCAGTTGATTCAACTGGGACAACGCGGCACAGGTTTAAGATAGGAAACGCATAGTTTCATGAGCAAATGGATGTGTTGCCAACTGTGGGATGACGTACCGCTGTAATATTTGGGTAAGACTCTCTGGTTAGGCATTGTTGTGGAATCAACCTCTGGCAACGGAATGATTGGACTCCATGATAAATTATTTCTGTTGATTGCAACAGTTGTAAATTTTTTCTATGTCACTCGACGAACCTGCGGCAAAGGTGGTATGGAACAAACTGTGTATAAGCGCATAGTTCTTTTCCATGACACAGAATGCCAACAGGTACAGGAAAACTACTAGTTAATATTAATGTTCCACAGGATTTAGTGTATTCTGTAGAACCGCTAATAGTAATGACATGTTAGATGAGCAACTTTGTTTTGTATGTATGTTCGCAGTGTACACAATGCGTATTAAGAGTCAGGTTCATCTACAACTACATCTACATTTATACTCCGCAAGCCACCCAACAGTGTGTGGCGGAGGGCACTTTACGTGCCACTGTCATTACCTCCTTTTCTTGTTCCAGTCTCGTATGGTTCGCGGGAAGAACGACTGTCTGAGAGCCTCCGTGTGCGCTCGAATCTCTCTAATTTTACATTCGTGATGTCCTCGGGAGGTATAAGTAGGGGTAAGCAATATATTCGATACCTCATCCAGAAACGCACCCTCTCGAAACCTGGCGAGCAAGCTACACCACGATGCAGAGTGCCTCTCTTGCAGAGTTTGCCACTTGAGTTTGTTAAACATCTCCGTAACGCTATCACGGTTACCAAATAACCCTGTGACGAAACGCGCCGCTCTTCTTTGGATCTTCTCTATCTCCTCCGTCAACCCGATCTGGTACGGATCCCACACTGATGAGCAATACTCAAGTATAGGTCGAACGAGTGTTTTGTAAGCCACCTCCTTTGTTGGTGGACTACATTTTCTAAGGACTCTCCCAATGAATCTCAACCTGGTACCCGCCTTACCAACAATTAATTTTATATGATCATTCCACTTCAGATCGTTCCGCACGCATACTCCCAGATATTTTACAGAAGTAACTGCTACCAGTGTTTGTTCCGCTATCATATAATCATACAATAAAGGATCCTCACGGTACAATATGTAGCGTTGCTCTTGGGGGGCGAAAAGAAAAAGTATCGTTACTTTATTTTTATTTTTTTAATTTCGAAAAAGTGAATATTTTGGTGGGCCACTTGGCAACAGAATCAGGGATTGATTACACTATTATAGTAACATACGTTGAGCATTAAATACCTGAATAACAGCAGCAGATTGATTTATTTCAGATCGTTCGCAAGAAACATTATCATTTCTGTGCATTTTTATAGTCGCAATGTAGTCATACCCGGAACAACACTAAGGGACAAGAAGATTTATAGACTTTAAAAGAAATGCAACACTACACAATTAAAAAAAAGAGTTGGTTCCGAAATAATAGGAAAACGATAATGCTCCTTCTGCCTCATGCAGTGTTCTACCCATCAGCGTGATCGAAATTTCTGGTGATGAACTAACACAAAATAATTAACATTGAAGTATATGAGGAGGAGATGGAAATCACCAAGGTTAATTTACTAAAATAATCACGCTTATCTTTAACACACGTTTTTTTAATGCTACATACCTTTTCATATTAAATTACAATACATGACCATTGTGGTTAAATACTTTACACGTAACAGTCAAAATGTCCTCTTGATGCTGTCTGTTCGTAATCAGTTACAAGAAACTACACGTTTTCTGATTGGAAAAATAACAATTAGCGTATTCACTCAATATTTTCGCATAAAATATAAAATGCAGTTGCGGAACGCAGCAAGTCCTCGTCCGCCTTTCATGGAATACAAACAGTAAGAGGTGAGGCGCCAAATGCCTCATTTGTCTTGAAACCACAGAATTCTTTTTTATACCATTAATCGATACATGAACATAGAAATTTACAGGCACCGCGCAAGAGCGGCAAAGATAAAGAATAATAGATTCTGTCGCTGCCATGCGATGGTTCATTTCTTTTACTTTACAATTGTTCGATAACTTTAAGCCATCAGGCGTTTATTATTCAGAGTATTGTAATGTTTGTAAGGCAAAAATTACTAATATTAGAAATACGCTGTGATAATTTGTGGAAGATAAGGTTAGTCTTCCAAAGGGATTATTGATAACCACATTATAGGGTAACGAAGAGGAAGATACCGAGAATGCTAGGGTACAAGTTTAAAATAAAAGCAAGCTGTTGACATATCTCGTTATGAGAAAAAGTGAAGCTTATTCAGGATAGGAGTGGATCATTAATGGAATCAGTATTAAAACGATGTAAGGTTCTGTTAAAACCACAAGGAGTATTATCTGCTACTCCAATTACATAACAAAGAATACCAATAGACAAGTATCTGCTAGTTTGTAGAAGACAATAACAATTACATAAGCACTTACACCTATTAGTAGAGCAATCTCCATATCAACAGTTATTACATAGGTTTATAGAACATATGAAAGTCCACGCTGAGTGACCACACTAACTATACCAAAAATGTCAGCGAAAGGGACAAAAAAATGCCGGTTTTGTTGCTACCATAGATTCCTAAATGAAAAACCGGTGACAGACGCATGCCCTATCCCTAACATTACTAATAGATTACGTAATTTAGGTCACTGCAAGTTCTTTAGATTTAGGAAGTGGATGTCATCACATTCAGGTATTACCCGTTCAGATTACACTGCCACTTTAACTGGGCGCGCAGCCAACTGTTGACGTGTGCTGCTGTTGGTTGTTTCGGATGACGCACAAACGCTGGAACTGCGCTTAATGAAGCAAATGCTTGAACTGCGCTTAGTGAAAATGTAACACAGTTCGTGTACTGTACTTGGTATACGTGCAGCAGACAAAACAAATATAGATTCTGTTGACGCATTCTTGTACAGAAAAAACATCGAAGTGAACAATAACAATATAAATCTGTTGTTTTACGATCTAGCAATGCAGCTGCGCGTGTGTTTAGAGGAAAACGGTGCATTCATTTTTAATATATTCTTCTACATGAAAACGTATGAGTTGGAAGAAAACCTCTTGGTTTACAATCTAATATTTGAAGCGAACGCGTAGTACATTTGCTATTAACGCACTCTCCTAGAGATAAAAGTGCGAAATTAAAATAAAATTGTTCTTTTTGAATCTAATAATTTGAATTGGGCGTGCGGCAGACAAATGCATTATTCTTAGATAGAAAGTTTGGTGTACAGTCTAGTACCTAACAAAGAGAGGTCCCCATTTGGTTGTGTGGGTGTGTGTGTGTGTGTGGGGGGGGGGGGGGGGATGATGGGTCTACTTTTGAAACCATATGAGAATCTGTACCATTAAAATAGATGGATCATACAAGTAGCTGAGGTTGTGCAGTGGACAACATGTTTGTGTGCAAGAGGTTGTGGGTTCAAATTGTGTCAGGTGATGTAACATTTTTTTTTTTATTTTCAAACCCCTTTGATCACTATATTATTAAATTCTGAAGTGAAATATACATTTTTGACCGCACTGCACAACAGAAAGAAATAGATTATTCTACTTTTGTTTCTTCATCATTACATTAGCATTCTAAAACGTTTAAGTTTTATGACGGATAAATACAAGTAATTAAAATCACATACAGAAGGATTTCAAATGAAAAAGAAAGACATGTACAAAAAATTTGACTTAGCCAAAAAGGTAATACAATGTTTCAAACAACTTTTAATTCCTATTATGGGCTGAACACCTAGCTCCTCAGCACACAACTCTGTCTCAAGTTTTGACTCTTGGATTATGAAATCCTCTGTCGCTAGATTATTTCAACTGTTCCCATCACTAACTATATTTTTATGCAAGAGTCAACTTGAAGAGGTGTACTAACAAAAATATTAGAAAAGGAACACGCGAAATGTAAGTTAAACTACTTTAAGATGACCACTGCTGTCTCTGTAACACGAAAACTTTACAGAGTTTAGCCAAATCCGTATGTCATATTTATACAGGAAACGAAATATTTCCTGAAATTGTCAGTCCGCTATCAATGTTCGTATTCTTTTGTTCTTTGAAGGAATACTCTAAACAAGTGTACGCACATATAACGACTATAAATATCAATCTATAAATGAAAAAAATTAAGAAATATCTCTAAAAGAAAGGAAAAATACGAAAAGATATCGCATTATCTAAATAAGCTTGTCACAAAGCTATCTTCAAAAATCACATATTATTCAAAATCAGTAACTATTATTGAAGTCAGAATTACAAATAAGATTTAAACTACCAAATTTACGTTGTCAAAGACCGATCGACTCGTTTCCATATATCTGGCAATGAAGATAATGATACTGATTGTAATGATGTTTGATGCAGGCAACTATTAGAGCAGCAGAATAATATCACATTTTATTGAAATATTGTTTATTTAACAGATTAATTCCTACTTTTACATAAGCTGCTAATTTTACAACTTCTTTTGTGGTTTTGATCCTCTTAATAGTAACAGAATACTTAGTACTTCAAAAGTATTTCGTTTGCTTTCTATATTTACTGTATGTAGAAAAATTCTTGTTGTGGGCAACCACAGTTGTAGAACTGAACCGTGATGAATAACATTGATTCAGCGGTGTGAAAAATCTTTACTTCTGTTCCAGCTAGTTTCACAGCTTTGGAGCCACATATTAAGGGACATAGATTTATAATTTATTCCAAACGATAACCATTAGATGGTCCAATATTCTTTGTCCTACTGTTATAAAACAGTTTAATCGTGAAGAGATCAATAGTCCCGTTCACCCTATATTCTTCTCTACTTCAAACTGGACTACCGACCTGTTGACGGTTGAACAGTTTATGACGCTCGGAAAAAATGTAGGGTCATATACTGTTTATCGTTCGGAATAAGTTTAAATCTGTATCCCTGAAGATCGGGATTTTCACCTTCCCCTCCCCCCCACCCCTCTAATCTTGTGGGTCTAATGCCACGAAACTGCTTGTATAGATTTATCGTACAGCTGAAGCGGTTTCATTTATCATGGTTTACCATGTACATCCTGCACGAAACATATCTGCGACATAAATTCCAAAACGCAATTTCTTTCACCTGACAAATATATATCTCATGTCAAAAGTAGACCACATGTATTACCCAGAATCTTCCTGATATCAGAATATTTGATGTACATTTGGGAGAAATATTTTTTCGCACTGAGCAGGTGTTTCTGCAACAATGAATGGCAACATGAATTCTAATCTCGAGTGCGTCCCTTCTGATACCAAGGGAATAAAAATATATCTTTAGATTGAGAAATAGGAGCCCTACGTTTTATTAGCAGCGTATCGTATACTTAATGAATTATGGATAAAGTATATGTAAGGCAAACTAGAATCAATTTTCTAACTAGTGTCTGGATCACACTAGAATTTTTAAATAACACGAAAGAGGTGTCTCTGAGTTTAGCACTCGTTTTGAAACAGATATATTTGTTTTCCTCCAGAAATATGGAACGTACAATATAATATCCTCACGTGAACACAGAAACGGAATGAACTTAATCCAGTTTGCTAATAATACACTACTGGCATTAAAATTGCTACACCACAAAGATGACGTGCTGCAGACGCCAAGTTTAACCGACAGGAAAAAGATGATGTGATATGCAAATGAGTAGCTTTTCAGAGCATTTACACAAGGTTGGCGCCGGTGGTGTCACCCACAACATGCTGACATGAGGAAAGTTTCCAACCGATTTCTCATACACAAACAGCAGTTGACCGGCGTTGCCTACTGAAACGTTGTTGTGATGCCACGTGTAAGGAGGAGAAATGCGTACCATCACGTTTGCGACTTTGATAAAGATCGGATTGTAGCCTATTGCGATTGCAGTTTATCGTAAAGCGACATTGCTGCTCGCGTTGGTCGAGATCCGATGACTGTTAGCAGAATATGGAATCGGTGGGTTCAGGACGGTAATACGGAACGCCGTGCTGGATCCCAACGGCTTCGTATCACAAGCAGTCGAGATTACAGGCATATTATCCGCATGGCTGTAACAGATCGTGCAGGCACGTCTCGATCCCTGAGTCAACAGATGGGGACGTTTGCAAAATAACAACCATCTGCACGAACAGTTCTACGACGTTTGCAGCAGCATGGACTATCAGCTAGGAGACCATGGTTGCGGTACTCAACGACGAACCTGAGCGCACGAATGGCAAAACGTCATTTTTTAGGTTGAATCCAGGTTCTGTTTAAAGCATCAGGATGGTCGCATCCGTGTTTCGCAACATCTCGGTGAACGCACATTTGAAGCGTGTATTCGTCATCGCCATACTGGGGTATCACCCGGCGTGATGATATGGGGTGCCATTTGTCACACGTCTCGGTCACTTCTTGTTCTCACTGACAGCACTTTGAACAGTGGACGTTACATTTCAGATGTGTTAGGACTTGTGGCGCTATCCTTCATTAGATCCCTGCGAAACCCTACATTTCAGCAGGGTAATGCACGAGCGTATGTTGCAGGTCCTGTACGGGCCTTTCTGGATACAGTAAATGTTAGACTGCTACCCTTGGCAGCACATTCTCCAGATCTCTCACCAATTGAAAACGTCTGGTCAATGGTAGCCGAGCAACTGGCTCGTCACAATATGCAAGTCACTACTCTTGATGAACTGTGGTATCGTGTTGAAGCTGCTTGGGCAGCTGTACCTGTGCACACCATCCAAGCTCTGACTCAATGCCCAGGCGTAATAACGGCCACATGTGGTTGTTCTGAGTACTGATTTCTCAGGATCTATGCACTCAAATTGCGGGAAAATGTGATCACATGTGAGTTCTAGTATAATATATCTGTTCACTGAATACCCGTTTATCATCTGCATTTCCTCTTGTAGCAATTTTAATTGCCAGCAGTGTATTTTGTACCCACTGTGTTGTAGTTACCTAACAACAGAGTAGGAGAAATTTTGAGCAGCACTATGAGAGATTTGTGGGTTTTCGTTTGGTTTCGGTAGAAATCACTAATGGTTTCTTTGAGCATGTACATTTATGATGGCCAGGTTTTCACACTCGTTGGCTTCTGGGACGAAAGTGAAGATGTTGAAAGTCATTTAATTTCTCTTAGATTGTTCTAAAAGAAGAAAGGTTACAATCATATGTCAAGGTCTTCCCAGAAACTCTGGAAGTCCAAGCCAGACAGAGATTTTAATGTTATGTAGAAGAAAATTCACAATATGTGGAGCTTTGGAGGTTGACACACCTCTCTGACAAAGTAGCTGATAATGCAGTCAGATTATTATCCACCAATTCCAGTTTATCAACTTCGGGAACCTTCTCAAGAATTCGTTCTAATTCTGAAGACTGATGTCGCTGCAGGTGGGATTTGTAACTGACGGCCCAGAGGTAATTGCGTCATGTGATTCCGTATTTGAAATTTTTTTCAGTTGCTCACATAGTGTCTAACACATCGGTAGAGATATGGCCAGCGATATCTGCTACATTCTTGAATCCCAGGTGTCAAGATATCAGGGCGTCGTGAAAATACTTCAAAATCTTTGGCCATCGATGAGTTGGGATGACGAGAATTCGTTTATTAACTGGTATCTTCCAATGGTCGGTTCCTCATTCTTAAAGGATTATACCGTTTTCAGCAATGCTGGATCTTCCATTTGTTCAGCGGCAATGTCATTTAATGCAGCGTTGACTGAGATTGTACCCACGCTGCTGTTTCCCACAATAGGATTCCTTGAAAGGCAGTCAGTGTCCCTGTGTTCGCATCTGTTTTTGAACACGAGTGTGATGTCGCGCTCCTGAAGCCAGAATGCACATTTCGCCAGACGACCTGACGGATCCTTCAGGCTAGTCAGCCAGGATGGAGAGTGGCGATCCATCAAAAAAGCCGACGGTTTATCAAATAAATACTGTCAGACCTTAATGATGGCTCGAAAAGCTGCAAGACATTCTTTCTCTGTTGTAGAGTAGTTATTCTTTGATTTAGAAAGTGCTCTGAAAGTACAAGCTATCAACTTACCATCTTCCTGAATTTGCAATAGAACTGCCCACTCCCTAAAGCTGCTAGTGTGAGTCCGAAATTCTGTCTTAGCACTTTCGTCTAACATGTTGGGTCTCACGATATGTTGCACCTACGTAAGAGCAAGGAGAGATCTTTCTTGCGCCTCATTCCAGGAAAACGTGTCGTGACCTTACAGTAGTGATTGCAAGGGACGTGTCTCGGCGGAAAAGTCCTGTATGAACTGCCAGTAGTAACAGAACAACAAGAGAAAACTTTTCACATAATCACTGTTCGTAGGAGTCGAAAAATCTGTGGCTGCTTTTATTTTCTCTGAGTCGGGATGGACTCCACTACCATTCACTAGGTGCCTGAAGATTTTAAATTGTTGGGCGACCATGAAGGACTTATTCAGATTCAGACAGACACCTGCAGTCTGGACACCCTCACATGGTTTGTTAGTTTATATGTTCTTAAAATGTCGTCCAAGAATGACAGTCTTAACCAGAGAGCAAAACTACATCGTCCACTTAACATGTCGAAGCAAATTGTCTGTAATATGTTCGAAGGTGGCTAGAGCTTTAAACAGTCCAAACGGCATTACTTTGAACTCTTAGAGAATGCAGGGTGTTATGAAGAAAGTCTGTTCCTGGGCAGCATTGTCAACCTCTATTTGCCGATAGCCTGTCTAAATGTCCATATTAGAGAAACATTTTGCACCTCTCTTCACTAGGAAGACGAGATATGACCGAAGGTGCTCGGAAGCTTGGGTGATGTCATCTTGCAGCATCTTCTCCACTTCCTCGAGGTTATACTGACTGTGTCAACTGGGGACACGCTGTATAAGCGCACCTAACTGATGGATGATCCCAATTGCTGTTGTGGTGTTTTTGTGATGGGTCACTTGGTCTGTCTTTCCTCCACTCGAGGTATCTTGCCAGTGTCGTTTTTCGGTGAGGCCAGATCCCGTTAGCAGTTCGATAGTTCTTCCCCGTGCTGTGGTAGCAGTATAGCACGATTCTTCGTCGATGATACTAAACTGCTCATCCTGTACACATATACCTTTAGGGACAAATTTTGGCTGTTCGGGACAGATAGGGACCGAAAGTACTCCTTAACCATTCGTAATGCTTATGACTGTCACTGACATGTGAAAAGTCCCCTTACAAAAATTGTACATGATTGTGCTTAAACTGACACACAATATTTTTAGCGCAACGCAATCTGACTTTCAAAAATCCCTACAAAAGAATGGCCCTGACTAACATTAACCTATATGTTTCACAAATCACTTACCTCACAAAAATCTTGGTTACTCGAAATACTGCAATACAGTGAGCGCCACTACTGCCAGCTAAATAAAAGATTCAAACTACGGAAGGCACTAACTACTGATAGGGATTAGTTAGCAAATGAAAGATTTTAATAGAGAACAAACAATGTATTTACCTTAATATCATCAAAAGTCATAATATACACTCCTGGAAATGGAAAAAAGAACACATTGACACCGGTGTCAGACCCACCATACTTGCTCCGGACACTGCGAGAGGGCTGTACAAGCAATGATCACACGCACGGCACAGCGGACACACCAGGAACCGCGGTGTTGGCCGTCGAATGGCGCTAGGTGCGCAGCATTTGTGCACCGCCGCCGTCAGTGTCAGCCAGTTTGCCGTGGCATACGGAGCTCCATCGCAGTCTTTAACACTGGTAGCATGCCGCGACAGCGTGGACGTGAACCGTATGTGCAGTTGACGGACTTTGAGCGAGGGCGCATAGTGGGCATGCGGGAGGCCGGGTGGACGTACCGCTGAATTGCTCAACACGTGGGGCGTGAGGTCTCCACAGTACATCGATGTTGTCGCCAGTGGTCGGCGGAAGGTGCACGTGCCCGTCGACCTGGGAACGGACCGCAGCGACGCACGGATGCACGCCAAGACCGTAGGTTTCCTACGCAGTGCCGTAGGGGACCGAACCGCCACTTCCCAGCAAATTAGGGACACTGTTGCTCCTGGGGTATCGGCGAGGACCATTCGCAACCGTCTCCATGAAGCTGGGCTACGGTCCCGCACACCGTTAGGCCGTCTTCCGCTCACGCCCCAACATCGTGCAGCCCGCCTCCAGTGGTGTCGTGACAGGCGTGAATGGAGGGACAAATGGAGACGTGTCGTCTTCAGCGATGAGAGTCGCTTCTGCCTTGGTGCCAATGATGGTCGTATGCGTGTTTGGCGCCGTGCAGGTGAGCGCCACAATCAGGATTGCATACGACCGAGGCAATCAGGGCCAACACCCGGCATCATGGTGTGGGGAGCGATCTCCTACACTGGCCGTACACCTCTGATGATCGTCGAGGGGACACTGAATAGTGCACGGTACATCCAAACCGTCATCGAACCCATTGTTCTACCATTCCTAGACCGGCAAGGGAACTTGCTGTTCCAACAGGACAGTGCACGTCCGCATGTATCCCGTGCCACCCAACGTGCTCTAGAAGGTGTAAGTCATCTACCCTGGCCAGCAAGATCTCCGGATCTGTCCCCCATTGAGCATGTTTGGGACTGGATGAAGCGTCGTCTCCCGCGGTCTGCACGTCCAGTACGAACGCTGGTCCAACTGAGGCGCCAGTTGGAAACGGCATGGCAAGCCGTTCCACAGGACTGCATCCAGCATCTCTACGATCGTCTCCATGGGAGAATAGCAGCCTGTATTGCTGCGAAAGGATGATATACACTGTACTAGTGCCGACATTGTGCATGCTCTGTTGGCTGTGTCGATGTGCCTGCGGTTCTGTCAGTGTGATCATGTGATGTATCTGACCCCAGGAATGTGTCAATAAAGTTTCCCCTTCCTGGGACAATGAATTCACGGTGTTCTTATTTCAATTTCCAGGAGTGTATATAGCAGTTCATGACATCCAATCCTACAAATTTCAAAACTCCGCCATTTCTCTCCCCACATCCACCACTGCTGGCGGCTCGCATCCAACTAAGCAACGCTATGCGCTGTTAACAGCCAGCTGCCCAACACTACATTGGCAGACAACAATGCAAACTAGCCACAGACTGCACACAGCACAGCCAGTGACTTTCATACAGAGCGCTACGTGGCGTTACCAATATAAAAACCTAAACAGCCTACTTACATATGTAGATTTACTTCGTGAGCGAGACTGGGTGTCTGCAGTTGATAAACTTCACAATATATTTGTGTATCCCGATTGATGGCTGTAACCCTTCTCGTTGACGATAGCCATATAACAATGGTTTCAATGGTTAAAAAAAAAGCCAGAGCGATCTTTGTTTGTGTGGTTTTAGAATAACTTCTTAGATATCCCACAGTCTATAACTGCTTGTGATGCCTGCAAGAAGTTCCATCCGAGAATATAATCGTGAGCGCATTCTGCTTAAACGATAAACTGGGTGGTCTGCGTTCTGTTATTGATAGTTACTCCTGCAGTACGTGTTACCGTCAGCTGGACGTATTTCCCATGTGCACAATCCCTTTCGTATCACGGAACATAGTCTCCTCCGATAAGCACTCAACATTACACGAATAAAATCCTGAATCATTTAGCTTCAAGACTGATGCTCATGGAAGATAACGTCGATGAGGTTCCCTGTAACCTTTGTAAATGTCGTCTTTGGAGGATTGTCATCCGGCCTCGTATAGTTTTCCTGAATTCGGTAGCTGTGCGAGTGACTGCTACCTTTGTGTAGCGACAAAGAACGGCTGCAGCCCGTTGAGAAGCGGCTTCGCCCAGAGTGCCGCAATGATATTCGGCTCAAAGGTCGACTATAATCGCTTCCAGATGGCTGGCATGGACAGCACTATTGTGATGGTTGTATTCCAGTGTAATACTCGGCTAACACTCTTCTTATTTGCCTGCAGTAACGCACATCATATCCAGAATGTTATCTGCGAAAGCAGGCTCGTGTGTTTTCTGCCCCACTCCTGAAGCCTGTTATTCTGCGAGGCGATTCGCTTGATGAAGCTTTTCCTACCTGCGTTGCCCAGAAGCTGGGTTGGTGTTTGATGGTGAGATGACCGAATCCATTCTTCATCTCTTCTTCAATATTCCATTACGTCCTGATGTATCGAGTCGACAGTCAAAGCTGACACCATTTGTATAGCTGGTCTGTCATTTCTGGCTACTGAACACTGCCATACCTCAACTCCTACTATTTGGTTTATGAGAGAGGCAACCTTATGATGGTCTTCCACGTCGGACAGACTCGATCGCACCCTTTGATGAATTTCTGTAGCTACCCTGCCTCCCCCCCCCCCCCCCCCCGGCCCTCCCTTCACCAGAAGAGTTTGGTACATCTTGCCACTTTCTGTCAACTTAGGATTCATGGTGTGGCATGTAGTTGTACAACCAAAACATTCTGTTTGTACGACCGTGCCATTCCATCTGACGTTGGGCCCTGTTTTGCGTTTGTTATTGCTGATTTTCACCAGATGTTTTCTTCGGTGTGGCCTGGAATTTGTATCAGCCATTGAGCTTCTCTTCGCTATTCTCGATCCACTGCTGGGCTGAGTCCCCTAAGTAAAACATTTTCCAAACACATCATGTCATTCCACCCATTGAGTATGGAAACAAGGTCCAATTCTTTCAGTATCTTCATAGCGTTTTGATCATCATCTCTATAGAACACTGATGGATGCTTGATGTGCAGTTGACATATTGCTGGGTTGGAACCATGTACTGCTTGTATTTTTATCGCAGTCCGTGTTACGTCAGCTTTTAAGTTACCTAATTGGATTGACGGTGACGAGATATTTTGAAGTAAATGGTGTCTTCACCAATCACTGTCACGTCGTAACCACACTCATGTCCAAATCCGAGAGCTGGCTCGGTAGTGAAATACAATAGTAACAGGCGATGCTAACCAATACGCCACATTGATGACAGCAGAAATCGCCGCAATACCTTTGTGCTCAGTAATTTGGGAGTCTACAGTTATGTTTTTAGGCATTGCGCATTTTAGTCATCCAGTACGTGACATTTTATTTGAGCGGAACTCGAGTTTTATAGAACAATTTAGACATAGTACTCACATTGACATAATCATTTTGTTCATGCTTACGCATTTTTCATAAATAATAGAAATTCTTCCAATCTATCTGTGGCATGAATCAGCAAACCAGTGTTTAATAGTATTAGTTGAAAACAGTCCTGGTTTCAATTTTAGTTTTTTTATTTATCAACTACGCGTTTCTCCTTATTTGGGCATCTTCTGGCTGATCTTAATTTCGTATTTCTTAGGACGATCCATTAGACAGTGCAGCTGAAGGGCATCGATGAGTACATCAGGCCAACATCACCTTCATTAACCTCAGTAAATACGTTCTAGATGTACATGAGTGACTAAGACCTGCATAACGCGTTGACGTTCACAGGAGCAAAACACTAAGATTAACGAAGGCGATGTTGGCCTGATGTACTCGACGATGCCCTTTACCGCAACTGTCTAATGGATCGTCCTAAGACATGCCAAATTAAGATCAGCCTGAAGATGCCCAAATAAGATGAAACGCGTAGTTGATAAATAAAAAAAAAAAAACTAAAATTACAAGCAAGACTATTTTCAACTAATACTCATAAATAATATATAGATTTTGTACTGCACATACATTCTCTCATTTAGGCCCAGGAGGACCTGCTAACAGCTTGCATAGGATGATACAAGTATTTTTTCTGCAATGTAAAAGCAGTAGAGGTAGTTTAAGAATGAAAACATAATTGTGGCACTAACCTTGCGGGGGGGGGGGGGGGGGGGGGGGGTCACAGTCTTCATTTCGTACATTTAAACACTACGTTTTTAAAGTTCTTCGGCGTCACATTTCATATTTATTACACTCAACGTGTCACTTTTGTGGAATTCGGTGCTGTGGACCTACGATCTCACTGCAATATTCTAGACACTTCCGTTACACGAAACTAATGCACTCGACTTTCTCAACAGCAGTTGTGTTTGTTCCAATCATTGTCGTTATCTTTTCTCAGCATGACACGCTAGCATGCTCCGCAGCATTTCGTTTATCTGTACTCTATCTAGATATGTCGGTGAGCTGTGTACAAAGAATTGATGCAGGTTCACCCACACACCACCCAGAAAGAGAAAATTATTTCCTGGTCAGATGAAGGGATAGCAAAAGCAAGTCACACACAGGTAGTAAATTTGAGCGAGCCGAATAGCGATTGCAGTTTAGAGTCGGCTCACAAATCGTGTCCACTTTCATGTTACGCAACCGGCCGCCCGCTAGCATTGTCTGACCGCTGCCGGCGAAAAGGCAGCCACACGCCGTTGTAACGTTTCCTCTGCCCGACAATCGCGCCATTCTTCGTTTTACTACAGGCTCACTGCCCAAAGAGATTAGTTACGCCTCTCTGTCCTGCACGTACAGCGCTTACTACCATTCGCTCCATCGATATGCAACACTCGGTACCATTAAAAAATAAAACTTGAGGTAATAAAAGAAAGAAAAAAATACATTCCTTTGGTAGTAGCTGACTCGGAAATCTGTGCATTCCGCTGCAACTAGTTCGGACAGAAAAATTTTTCACTTTTGAACTAGAAAATATCGCTACAGGCTCTTCGTACGCACATGAACACAGTTTCAAATAGATGGACATTTAATATATGTTTCAATGTTTGTCGTGGAAAAAGCTTTTAAAATATCTGAATGGACACTAATTATCTAACCATTTTGCGACACAGAAACAATCATACTATATAAACTAATTTAATTAATTCAATTAAGGCAATAGAGCTTTTTTTTATCCGTAACAGGGGAGCTCATATTTTTGTAACGCAGCTGGCGAGGTTGAGTTACAGATACCAAATAATTTCCATGACTCCTATACTTCAATGTAGTAGGGGCAATGAAAAATTTTGAACAGACATTTCCAAAGAACCTTTACTGATATCACTAATCAGCTTTTGACGGAGGAAATTAATCTTAGTTAACAGAATTGGCGATTTTTCAAACATATGCGAGCCAATAAAAATTTGCTACTAATTTTATATAAATAAGTAAACCAAGTTCCAACACTACAGTATAAATGAACAATGAATCTTTAGAAAAACACATTACGCTATGACAAATTATTACATAGACATGAATATGCAAGCCATTACTCTGCGCATTCTGGGCTTCCAGGGACTGGGCACGCTCCTCAAATCGCTGTCTTGTTGGTCTTGCAGGTTTTTTTTCAAGGGACAACCTGGTGTTCAGAAGTCGACGACTGAGATGAGGTTCTAGTCTTGTTGGTCTTGCAGGTCTTTTTTCAAGGGACAACCTGGTGTTCAGAAGTCGACGACTGAGATGAGGTTCTAGTCTTGTTGGTCTTGCAGGTCTTTTTTCAAGGGACAACCTGGTGTTCAGAAGTCGACGACTGAGATAAGGTTCTAGTCTTGTTGGTCTTGCAGGTCTTTTTTCAATGGACAACCTGGCGTTCAGAAGTCGACGACTGAGATGAGGTTCTACAAGGTTTCGGATGCACTGCAGCTTGCTTTCCTCTGGATGCCCAGGTAACCCTTGGTAGATAACATAGGCATTCACCAGGCTAATGTTCATGGGAGTGAAAAATATAGCTAATACTCATCGCCTTGTGCGTCGACTTGTTGAATATCCCGTGCAATTCTCAAATAAGGCGTCAAACCAACCTTTCGCGCTGTTGTAAAAAAGCAATAATTTCCGGTTTTTGGGTTTCTGGATCAATCGACTGAGCATGATGCATTGAGGATACAAGTAGGATAACCTTGCCTTTCCCTGGTACATAAGAGAGCAGTGTTGTCTTCTCTGTGAAGCCGTAGATGGCATACCTACTTCTCTTCTCTTGACAGGTAAACATTCGTCTAGAACTTGTTTTTTCATTTGTTTTCTTAACGCTCCTACGTATGTAAAGCCCCTTTTACTTAGTTGTTTCACGAGGGCCATGGACGAAAACCAGTTACCAGCTGTGATATTGTGGTGGCATCCAATAATGGGTTTGGTCAATTGCAACACTGCCTGACTTCGTTCGGAAAATTTCCTCTAGTCATCAGTGAGTGTCCCGCCGTTACTCTCCGGAGTAAAAGCAGGGGCTTAGCAAATAGTGTGTTTTCGCATAAGCTAAAGCCATTATTTTCGCTCCATATTTTCTTAGCTTACTGGGGATATAATTTTATAGCAGCATCAACCACATCAGCCCACCTCGAAAACCCATCTTACACGAGCTGCTGCATCTTATTTTTTCCTCATATGCGTGTCTGAGGCGTCAACAAAACATATACTGAGCAGCAGTACTAAGGACCTGTTAAGTGACATTGTACAATTAAAAATATTATGACCAGTACCATCGGTTCAAAACATAACTTCAAGATATTCAGTATTAGAACTGAAGGCAACTACGAACATGAGAATCCCCGAGAAAGCTTTCAATTCGATCGGATCCAAGTCTTTGTAATCAGTTCTTTTGTCGTCAGATATTTTTTCCCTCACGAGGGTCAATTTTAATTGGTTTGTAAAACAGTTTCATTCAGGATTTTGTCGCTGCTGCAGACTGGGTTCTATAAATCGGACCAAGGGCTTTAGCAGGACCAGTCATGCTTGCTAAATATGAGATATTATCTTTTCTTTTGCGAACTCTTTGAATTGGAGGTTTTTTGGACCATGTGCAACGGTCCTTGCCATAATACTTGTATCGCCGATATTGACGTTTTTGTCTCTTTGAAAGAGGTTGGTTATCTTCAAATGACGAAGTCTCTATTTCAGAAAATATGATGGTTGTAGCGAATTTGGTATGATTAAGACCTGTACCATTAGGTATACTATTCACACCGGCTTCTTGCTTTGATTCGGTGTCATGAGCACGCTCGAAACGTGGTTCTATAACATAGCTGTATTCACTTCCTGCCTCATCCTGTATAGATCTCGCCTAATCACCAAACCCAGGTTCACTGGGTTCCATAGACCACCTTCTTGATGCCATGTCACCCGAAAATAGACAAACGAGAATATCACAAAGTAGTTAGGTAAATTGCGTGGTTATGGATAGGTAGAATTCCTAACAATAACGAACTGCAAAAATGGTTCAAACGGCTCTGAGCACTATGGAACTTAAATTCTGAGGTCATCAGTCCCATAGAACTACTTAAACCTAACTAACCTAAGGATATCATACACATCCATGCCCGAGGCAGGATTCGAACCTGCGACCGCAGCGGTCGCGCGGTTCCAGACCTTAGCTCCTAGAGCCGCTCGGCCACCCCTGCCGGCAACGAACTGCACTCAGGGTTAGTGGTTCCATCTAGGTGCCACACTACCTACAAAATCGAAAACGAGAATACCACAAGAAAGTTACGCAACTGGTGACGTTGGGTTTGAAATACCCAGAATTTACAGCAAGCACGAAGATCAGGTAACTCACGGCTCTGTTGACTATTGCACTTCAAGCTGATTCGGAACGAACTGACATTGATACACTAACAACGATCTGATAGCAGCGACATTTTGATGTTTTAGTTGGGTCCGCACTTTTGTGTTTATTAACCCGGGCAGGCAACAAGTTGAAGGAAATAACTTATTTCTGTGTAACAATACCTGAAAATCTTCAAGGGAGTGAAATCACCTCATTGACATTGTAAAAAAAGTGCCTGATTCATAAACAGGAACTCAACCTGATGCAAGAGCAAGGGCTTCGTAGAAAACACTAGGTGGTCTCCCGAAAGCACGCCCACAATGCTGCACATTGCACTAGCTCTCTCAGTTTAGTGAAAGTTATATGGGACCGTGTATGCCTGAAAGATGGGAACGCTATAAAGCGATGATAATTAGCATTAGAATCTAAGAAATCTCAAAAAAAGAAAGATATCGCAAGTAGTTTGGCGCAAACGAAGAAAAATTTTCCTTCACGGTGTCGAGTACTCACATATAGTTTCTTAATTTTTATCTCCGGAGTACGGCATTGTATCAAAGTGATACATATAGCGTGATTAAATTGGAGTTGAAGGACATCTAGTTCGGCAAAAGCCGATGTAGAAAAAGGTTAGAAATAAAGTGGACAGATAAGGAATGAAAAAAATGGATTCTAAGAAGAACAGGTGCTTACCAGGAAAAGAGAAATCTGGTGCGAGATAACACACACCGTCAGGTGGTTTGCGGAGTATAAATGTAGATGTAGATGTAGATGCTGGTAGGCGCAGTAGAAGGAGAAAGACCGTTTAATAGAAGAATGCAATGTGCAAAAAGGGGATATTGAGTGTAACTGATGTGTACTTAGGGTGTATCGTAATTAACGGCGGAATATGACGAGGATGAAACTTCACTGTAATAGAAGCAAAAGGAAAATAGGTTCTCAGACGAGTAGTTTTCGAAATGAGTACGAAGATGCGGTTACGTGCGAAGACAGATTTCATTAAGAAATTTCGTCCATGAATCTGAGATGCTCACTTTTCGATTAAGTCCTCGTCTAATTGGATTCAAATTTTGGGATTTCGGCAGTTGCATGACGGAACACCGGTACCTATAGCTGTCGAGCTGAGATACCATTAAACTCAACAATGTGGTAGAAGGTGGACAGGTTGAACATTTCGTGTCTCTTGGAGCGTAAGATCACTTGACTTCACTCTTTTCGATCTGTATTCGTGTCAAAAGTGAAGCTTACCAGTCACGTTGATATGGTTGAAGAAAGAGAGAAGCAGACTGTACAGTTTTATCAAGCTTTACGAGATTATCTGGCAATTTTTGAAATGATTGGTAATTCACTGTGAAGACAAGCTTCAGTACTGCATCTAAATAAACGGGCGACGCGTGCAACCCTTACTCAGACGAATAATATACAATAAATTATAACAATGTAATGTTACTTATAAGTACTACATTTCTTGCTAAAGAGCCCATGGGCGCAGTTTCAACCCAGTTGGCCTGAGACTCAATACGAAAGTTCGAAGTTCAAATGCTTTTGTAATAACTAGGACAACTGACCCATGCAGTGTTTCGATTTGTAATCGAAAGCACAGGTAAATTCTTTGCCTGAAGGTAAGCAACAGACTGCTTTGCATATTGTTAGAGGCCGTGCATGGATCTGCTGGCCTCAGCTAAGGGCCAGCTGCATCAGCTCTCTCCAAGTTTTTACCTGGCATTCACATGGAATGTGGATGCTCTTTGCAATTGCTGGAATTGAATATTACTTTTAGCAACTGGGTAGCACTATTCTATCAACGAACACACCCGAGAAGCACGTCGCTCCGATCTGATGGAGAACGACTCCTGGAATTTCATCTGACACTTACGGCTACAGAATTCACGGGCAAAGTAGAATCAGTGACTCGTAGCCATTGTAGTGTGTAAACCAAATGAACATGGGCTGTGCTCTGTGATCCTTACTTGTTGTAGGGCTGAGTTTACCTGATTTTGTTTATCACCGATGGCCACCTTACATTGCTAAAGGTTTCTTTCTGTTCATGGTGCAGCTATTCTTGCTTACTGGATCTGAACCAGGATCTTTTAATTTATCAGTAATTTTGCTCTCTTGACTTGTTTTAAATTTGTACTCGGAATTAATTTCACTACTTTGTTATTTTACTTCTAGGGCACTGTCGTTTAATTTATAACCTCATTTTTTTATGAAACCGCTCACAGTCATTTGTACTTCCCATAAAAATTTTTAGTACAATTTCCTTGAGTTAACTGAAACCTGATGTTATGATGCCCATTGCATATTTTGTACTTTTTGGAACGCTGTAAGTAGGCTGTTTAAGTATTTTTATTGGTAACGCCAACACCACGTAGCGCTCTGTATGAAAAATCACTGGCTGTGCCGTGTGCAGTCTGTGGCTGGTTTGCATTGTTGTCTGCCATTGTTGTGTTGGGCAGCGGCAGCTGGATGCTAACAGCGGGTAGCGTTGCGCAGTTGGAGGTGAGCCGCCAGCAGTGGTGGACGTGGGGAGAGAGATGGCGGAGTTTTGAAATTTGTAAGAATTGGTGTCATGAACTGCTATATATATTATGACTAGTGAGGTAAATACATTGTTTGTTCTCTATTAAAATCTTTCATTTGCTAACTGTGCCTCAGTAGTTAGTGACTTCCGTAGTTTGAATCTTTTATTTAGCTGGCAGTAGTGGCGCTCGCTGTATTGCAGTAGCTTGAGTAACCAAGATTTTTGTGAGGTAAGTGATTTGTGAAACGTATAGGTTAATGTTAGTCAGGGCCATACTTTCGTAGGGATTTTTGGAAGTCAGATTGCGTTGGGCTAAAAATATTGTGTGTCAGTTTAAGCACAGTCGTGTATAAATTTTTCAAAGAAGACGTTTCATAACGTGTGTTAAGTGAACTTTTACAATGGTTCTACACTACTGGCCATTAAAATTGCTACACCACGAAGATGACGTGCTACAGACGCGAAATGTAACCGACAGGAAGAAGATGCTGTGGTATGCAAAATGGTTCAAATGGTTCTGAGCACTGGGACTCAGTCCCCTAGAACTTAGAACTACTGAAGCCTAACTAACCTAAGGACGTCACACACATCCATGCCCGAGGCAGGATTCGAACCGGCGACCGTAGCGGTCGCGTGGTTCCAGACTGTAGCGCCAAGAACCGCTCGGCGACCCCGGCCGGCTGTGATATGCAAATGATCAGCTTTTCAGAGCATTCACACAAGGTTGGCGCCGGTAGCGACACCTACAACGTGCTGACATGAGGAAAGTTTCCAACCGAGTTCTCATACACAAACAGCGGTCGTCCGGCGTTGCCTGGTGAAACGTTGTGATGTCTCGAGTAAGGAAGAGAAATGGATACCATCACGTTTCCGACTTTGATAAAGATCGGATTGTAGCCTATCGCGATTGCGGTTTATCGTGTCGCGACATTGCTGCTCGCGTTGCTCGAGATCCAATGACAGAATATGGAATCGGTGGGTTCAGGAGGGTAGTACGGGACGCCGTGCTGGATCCCAACGGCCTCGTATCACTAGCAATCGAGATGACAGGCATCTTATCCGCATGGCTGTAACGGATCGTGCAGCCACTTCTCGATCCCTGAGTCGACAGGTGGTACGTTTGCAAGACAAGAACCATCTGCACGAACAGTTCGACGACGTTTGCAGCAGCATGGACTATCAGCTCGGAGACCATGGCTGTGGTTAACCTTTAAGCTGCATCACAGGCAGGAGCGCCTACGATGGTGTACTCAACGACGAACCAGGGTGCACTAATGGTAAAACGTCATTTTTTCGAATGAATCTCGGTTCTGTTTACATCATCATGATGGTCGCATCCGTGTTTGGCGACATCGCGGTGAACGCACATTGGAAGCATGTATTCGATATCGCATTACTGGCGTATCACCCGTCGTAATTGTATGGGGTGCTATTGGTTACACGTTTCGGTCACCTCTTGTTCTCATTCAAGGCACACTGAATAGTGGGCGTTACATTTGAGATGTTTTACAACTCGTGGCTCTACCCTTCATTCGATCCCTGCGAAACCCTTCCTTTCAGCAGGATAATGCACTAACGCAAGTTGCAGGTCCTGTACGGGCCTTTCTGGATACAGAAAATGTTCGACTGCTGCCATGGGCAACAGATTCTCCAGATCTGTCACGAATTGAAAACGTCTGGTCAAAGGTGGCCGAGAAACTGGGTCGTCACAATACGCCAGTCACTATTATTGGTGACATGTAGTATCGTGTTGAAGCTGCATGGGCACCTGCACCTGTGCTCGCCACCCAGGCTCTGTTTCTCTCAATGCCCAGGCGTATCAAGGCAGTTATTACGGCCAGAGGTTGTTGTTCTGGGTACTGATTTCTCAGGATCTATGCACCCAAATTGCGTGAAAATGTAATGTCAGTTCTAGTATAATATATTTGTCCAGTGAATACCCGTTTGTCATCTGCATTTCTTCTTGGTGTAGCAATTTTAATAGCCAGTAGTGTAGTAAGAGCTGAAATTCATTGTGTCCTATGCTGAAAAAACTTTGACAGAGGATCCACCCAATGCCACACTATCCATCGCTAACTGAAAATCGCTTAATTTTCAAAAATTAATTTTCTTCCATTTACCTCAGTTCACCCACATTTTTGTCTATGAATAAATTTATCAGAACAGTTTGTAGAAATTTTTAATAAATTATCTCTCGTGGATGAAGAGTCCTTTTTGTTTGAATTCCTTGCCACTTTACTACTCCCAGCTCCTCTCTCTACCAGTATTCAATGGTATCAGAGTGTGGCTTCAATTGTTGTTGTTATAGTATTCAGTCCTGAGACTGGTTTGATGCAGCTCTCCATGCTACCCTATCCTGTGCAAGCTTCTTCATCTCCCAGTACCTACTGCAACCTACATCCTTCTGAATCTGCTTAGTGTAGTCATCTCTTGGTCTCCCTCTACGATTTTTACCCTCCACACTCCACTCCAATACTAAATTGGTGATCCCTTGATGCCTCAGAACATGTCCTACCAACCGATCCCTTCTTCTGATCAAGTTGTGCCACGATCTTCTCTTCTCTCCAATCCTATTCAATACCTCCTCATTAGTTATGTGATCTACCCATCTAATCTTCAGCATTCTTCTGTAGCACCACATTTCGAAAGCTTTTATTTTTTTCTTGTCCAAACTATTTATCGTCCATGTTTCACTTCCATACATGGCTACACTCCATACAGATACTTTCATAAATGACTTCCTAAGACTTAAATCTATACTTAACAAATCCCTCTTCTTCAGAAACGCTTTCCTTGCCATTGCCAGTCTACATTTTATATCCTCTGTACTTCGACCATCATCAGTTATTTTGCTCCCCAAATAGCAAAACTCCTTTAATACTTTAAGTGTCCCATTTCCTAATCTAATTCCCTCAGCATCACCCGACTTAATTCGACTACATTCAATTATCCTCGTTTTGCTTTTGTTGATGTTCATCTTATATCCTCCTTTCAAGACACTATCCATTCCATTCAACTGCTCATCCAAGTCCTTTGCTGTCTCTGACCTCAAAGTTTTTATTTCTTCTCCATGGATCTTAATACCTACTCCTAATTTTTCTTTTGTTTCCTTCACTGCTTGCTCAATACACAGATTGAATAACATCGTGGAGAGGCTACAACCCTGTCTCACTGCCTTCCCAACTGCTGCTTCCCTTTCATGTCCCTCGACTCTTTTTACTGCCATCTGGTTTCTCTACAAATTGTAAATAGCCTTTCGCTCCCTGTATTTTACCCCTGCCTCCTTCAGAATTTGAAAGAGAGTATTCCAGTCAACATTGTCAAAAGCTTTCTCTAAGTCTACAAATGCTAGAAACGTAGGTTTGCCTTTCCTTAATCTAGCTTCTAGGGACAGTATTGCCTCACGTGTTCCAACATTTCTACGGAATTCAAACTGATCTTCCCCGAGGTCGGCTTCTACTAGTTTTTCCATTCGTCTGTAAAGAATTCGCGTTAGTATTTTGCAGCTGTGACTTATTAAACTGATAGTTCGATAATTTTCACATCTGTCAACACCTGCTTTCTTTGGGATTGGAATTATTATATTCTTCTTGAAGATTGAGGGTATTTCACCTGACTCATACATCTTGCTCGCCAGATGGTAGAGTTTTGTCAGGACTGTATCTCCCAAGGCTGTCAGTAGTTCTAATGGAATGTTGTCTACTCCCGGGGCCTTGTTTTGACTCAGGTCTTTCAGTGCTCTGCCATACTCTTCACGCACTATCGTATCTCCCATTTCATCTTCATCTACATCCTCTTCCATTTGCATAATATTGTCCTCAAGTACATCGCCCTTGTATGTACCATCTACATACTCCTTCCACCATTCTGGTTTTCTTTCTTTGCTTAGAACTGGGTTTCCATCCGAGCTCTTGATATTCAAACAAGTGTCTCTCTTATCTTCAAAGGTCTCTCTAATTTTCCTGTAGGCAGTATCTATCTTACCCCTAGTGAGATAAGCCTCTACATCCTTACATTTGTCCTCTAGCCATCCCTGCTTAGCCATTTTGCACTTCCTATCGATCTCATTTTTGAGACGTCTGTATTCATTTTTGCCTGCTTCATTTACTGCGTCTTTATATTTTCTCCTTTCATCAATTAAATTCAATATTTCTTCTGTTACCCAAGGATTTCTACTAGCCCTCGTCTTTTTACCTTCTTGATCCTCTGCTGCCTTCACTACTTCATCCCTCAAAGCTACCCATTCTTCTTCCACTATATTTCTTTCCCCCATTCCTGTCAATTGTTCCCTTATACTCTCCCTAGAAACTCTGTACAATCTCTGGTTTAGTTTATCCAGGCCCCATCTCCTTAAATTCCCACCTTTTTGCAGTTTCTCCAGTTTTAATCTACAGGTCATAACCAATAGATTGTGGTCAGAGTCCACGTCTGCCCCAGGAAATGTCTTACAATTTAAAACCTGGTTCCTAAATCTCTGTCTTACCATTATATAATCTATCTGAAACCTGTTAGTATCTTTAGGCTTCTTCCATGTGTACAACCTTCTTTTATGATTCTTGAACCAAGTGTTAGCTCTGATTAAGTTGTGCTCTGTGCAAAATTCTACCAGGCGGCTTGCTCTTTCATTTCTTAGCCCCAGTCCATATTCACCTTTCCCTTTTCCTACTACCGAATTCCAGTCACCCATGACTATTAAATTTTCGTCACGCTTCACTATCTGAATAATCTCTTTTATTTCATCATACACATCTTCAATTTCTTCGTCATTTGCAGAGCTAGTTAGCATATAAACTTGTACTACTGTAGTAGGTGTGGGCTTCATATCTATCTAGGCCACAACAATGCGTTCACTATGCTGTTTGTAGTAACTTACCCGCATTCCTATTGTTTTATTCATTATGAAACCTACTCCTGCATGACCTCTATTTGATTTTGTGTTTATAACCCTGTAGCCACCTGACCAGAAGTCTTGTTCCTCCTGCCACCGAACTTCACTAATTCCCGCTATATCTAACTTTAACCTATCCATTTCCCTTTTTAAAATTTCTAACCTATCTGCCTGATTAGTGATCTGACATTTCACTCTCCGATCCGTAGAACGCCAGTTTTCTTTCTCCTGATAACGACATCCTCTTGAGTAGTCCCCGCCCGGAGATCCGAATGGGGGACTATTTTACCTCCGGAATATTTTACCCAAGAGGACGCCATCATCATTTAATCATACAGTAAAGCTGCATGCCCTCGGGAAAAATTACGGGCGTAGTTTCCCCTTGCTTTCAGCCGTTCGCCGTACCAGCACATCAAGGCCGTTTTGGTTAATGTTACAAGGCCATATGAGTCAATCATCCAGAATGTTGCCCCTGCAACTACTGAATAGGCCGCTGCCCCTCTTCAGGAACCACACGTTTGTCTGGCTTCTCAACAGATAACCCTCCGTTGTGGCTGCACCTACAGTGCGGCTATCTTTATCGCCGAGGCACGCAAGCCTCCCCACCAACAGCAAGGTCCATGGTTCATGGGGGGAGGTGTGGTTTCAGAGGTGAGTGAATTATGATACCAGAGAAATTGTAATAAAGAGTGAAGTTCATTTGTAAAGTTTTTGTGTGCTGCGTACTGCTCAAGCGTTTATTATTCCTCGGTAATTCTGTTGTTAGTCGTGGCTTATGCAGGTAGACAAATATTTGGCACCTGAAGAAGGTCCGACTCATGTATTAACTACAAATCCGGTACCAGCTGGTTGAGGGCAGTCGTAGGAATCGCCACAACACTCTCGTGACGTGGTGGACTGCCCACTGTAACTGAACTTGTTATCCTCGGTGACATAGTTGAATCAACAGTTATTATCGCGGTACTCGTGATTGGGAGTTTTGTTAAATTCTATATGTACAGTGATTAATCAAAAATAAACACATACTCAATATTGCAATATTGTATACTCTGTTAAATATTGTGGGTTAGCATGAGAGAAATAACCCAGTACCACGATAACATACGTACAGACATCGGATATTCTGAAGTACTCACGGAACAATATTTTATACACAGCGTGAGCCTCAACGCCTTCTAACAGATAGTTCGAGTGAGCGGTGCTATTATGGAGAGAAAATTTGCTTGTAATGATTAATTTGGTTCACAGGGGCTACTGGTCAATTATGTACCAACTTTTACAAAGAAAGTGAGATATTTTTATGCTTACTAAACGGAATATTTTTCTGTATTTACTATTCGTTATCTGCAAGCCAAAAACAGAGAAGAATCTCATCTGCCGTTAAGCGGCCAGTCTTAAACATGCTGAAATCATTCAGTACGAAAACATTAATGGATGGAATCTGTCTTCACTTTACCAGCTTAGAAACTATTAAAAGATCAAAATAGAGATTTCTCCCGCATCTACATTTAATATTACAGACTGAATTTCTAACCAAAAAACATCGTCATCCTAATGGCCGACCAAATGCGCCTAGGGAAAGAGAGCTTCCCGCAACATGAAGTTCTGAAATAAAGTTATTAATTACAATTAGTGGTAGTTATTATAGGAGGTGCTAACTACATCATTAACCAACACTTTCTAATAACAGTTGGATATATATTCTGATAGCTTACAGACAGACTTACGTTAAATATCAGACTGTGATGCAATGGCGGCCATCCGCTAGACGAAACAAGCTAGGGAATACATCTAACGCAGAAAAACATTATCTCTGTTCTTCTTCATCTGCATTACACAGATACTATAAACAAAAGGCTATTTTTTAAACGCATCGCTGTTTGCGAGCTTCACAGATAATAAACGGCACTTTTTAATATTTAACATTCATCGCGTAGGCGGACACAGTTTTTCAATAATTTATACTTAACACGTCATTATTTTTTATCACACAAAAAGTCCTTTTAATTTTTCTCGAAATATCAGTTTATGTGATGTTGCGTCACATTATTTGTCTGTGACGCTCGCCAGTGTGCAAGTAACATCGCTGTGTTCCAGGATATTTGTCCATCATGTTCTCAGTAACTTGGAGTGGAAGCTTATCTCAGTTATTTAATTAAGTGGGTGCAGATTTGTGAAAATTAACGCTAACGGAAAGAAGGAGGGAGAAATAGAGGATCTGCAAGGATGGGGAACTTTGTACTAATCTATTGCGTGTAAATTTCTCATGCACAGATAAAGGTAGAGGACGATCGCAAGTCCACGTGTTTCATGGAATCATGATGATATGGAAAAGTGAAGCATTTTAACAGTTTACCTAACCAACTGGCGCTATTGTATAGCGGATTACTAAGTTGTTAATGGAAACCAGTGACTAATTTTTAGAATTTTTGTATTTGCTGGTTAAATTACAACAGCAGGCTAATTTCCTTAAAATGCCCTATGTTGCAATTCTTCAGATTGTTTAACCGTTAATTAATTGTCTGTTGGCTAGTATGAATGATCGGGTTATTCGAGAAGCAGTTACTTTGAGCAGTTTGTGTGGTGGGACTGTTGGATAAGGTTTGTATGGTAGAATGGGAAGCGAATTAATGTGAAAACAATATTTTCAGGTAAAAGGTCAACAAGCTACTGTTGCGAATTGCAAATGATAACAGTAGATGCGCTCAGCAAGCATTGTGTGCTGATATCAGCCAAACTCAGGTTGTCAGTGATATAAATGAAATGATGCAATCACATGTGGTTTCTGCCAGTAAACAAGTAGTTTCCTTGATTTGGATGAAGGAAAGATGGGTTTGCAGAGCAAAACAGTAAGTAACCTGGAATCTCTTGCCCTTCATTATAACAGCAGCAGCCAGAATAGAGGAGATAAAGGAAACCTATTTATATACACTCCTGGAAATGGAAAAAAGAACACATTGACACCGGTGTGTCAGACCCACCATACTTGCTCCGGACACTGCGAAAGGGCTGTACAAGCAATGATCACACGCACGGCACAGCGGACACACCAGGAACCGCGGTGTTGGCCGTCGAATGGCGCTAGCTGCGCAGCATTTGTGCACCGCCGCCGTCAGTGTCAGCCAGTTTGCCGTGGCATACGGAGCTCCATCGCAGTCTTTAACACTGGTAGCATGCCGCGACAGCGTGGACGTGAACCGTATGTGCAGTTGACGGACTTTGAGCGAGGGCGTGTAGTGGGCATGCGGGAGACCGGGTGGACGTACCGCCGAATTGCTCAACACGTGGGGCGTGAGGTCTCCACAGCACATCGATGTTGTCGCCAGTGGTCGGCGGAAGGTGCACGTGCCCGTCGACCTGGGACCGGACCGCAGCGACGCACGGATGCACGCCAAGACCGTAGGATCCTACGCAGTGCCGTAGGGGACCGAACCGCCACTTCCCAGCAAATTAGGGACACTGTTGCTCCTGGGGTATCGGCGAGGACCATTTGCAACCGTCTCCATGAAGCTGGGCTACGGTCCCGCACACCGTTAGGCCGTCTTTCGCTCACGCCCCAACATCGTGCAGCCCGCCTCCAGTAGTGTCGCGACAGGCGTGAATGGAGGAACGAATGGAGACGTGTCGTCTTCAGCGATGAGAGTCGCTTCTGCCTTGGTACCAAAGATGGTCGTATGCGTGTTTGGCGCCGTGCAGGTGAGCGTCACAATCAGGACTGCATACGACCGAGGCACACAGGGCCAACACCCGGCATCATGGTGTGGGGAGCGATCTCCTACACTGGCCGTACACCTCTGGTGATCGTCGAGGGGACACTGAATAGTGCACGGTACATCCAAACCGTCATCGAACCCATCGTTCTACCATTCCTAGACCGGCAAGAGAACTTGCTGTTCCAACAGGACAATGCACGTCCGCATGTATCCCGTGCCACCCAACGTGCTCTAGAAGGTGTAAGTCAACTACCCTGGCCAGCAAGATCTGTCCCCCATTGAGCATGTTTGGGACTGGATGAAGCGTCGTATCACGCGCTCCGCACGTCCAACACGAACTGAGGCGCCAGGTGGAAATGGCATGGAAAGCCGTTCCACAGGACTACATCCAGCATCTCTACGATCGTGTCCATGGGAGAATAGCAGCCTGCATTGCTGCGAAAGGTGGATATACACTGTACTAGTGCCGACATTGTGCATGCTCTGTTGCCTGTGTCTATGTGCCTGTGGTTCTGTGAGTGTGATCATGTGATGTATGTGATGTATCTGACCCCAGGAATGGGTCAATAAAGTTTCCCCTTCCTTAGACAATGAATTCACGGTGTTCTTATTTCAATTTTCAGTAGTGTATAACAAACTGGGACATGTTCCTCGGGAGTGTCTGCTAGAACATAAAAGACGTAATAGCAGACGACATTTTCCAGAGAACACGTGGCCACCTAAGAGTTTTAACTAGGTTTTTGTTATTAGCAATTCCTCCCTAACCTCTGTCTGTGCCATCCTTAATCACGGACTGGTCTGTGGACTGCTGGATTCTGCCAACAGTATTTTCTTGCTTTATTACATTTGGTGACTCAAGAAAATATTCATAAATTTATTATTTGAGATCGCTGGAGAAAAATGGTTCAGACTATTAAGACTCAGTTTTTTAAATATTAACCCTAGCAGTACCAAAGTGATTTCCTTAACGCGTATTACCAGGGGGGGGGGGGGGCGGGAGGAGGGAGGACTTTATTCCCACTATAAAAAAATTAAAGAAAAAACTGACTTCTTTAATTGTTTTTTAACTTTTAATAACAACATCGATCTCGAATAGGTGGTTATGTATAAGCTGGATCTCTTAGTACAAGTAGTACCAATACATTTTTTTGTAATGTGTACACAGAGAGGAGAGGTACTTTATGACCACCACAAAACATTTTTAAAAATACAGATTTTGTAACTATCTTTCAGTTTCATTCTCAGAATACTATTTTCTTTATTTAATCGTATGCTTAGGGCACCCCGTTGGGCAGACCGTTCGCCGGGTGCCGGTCTCTCAATTTGACGCCACTTCGGCGACATGCAGTCGATGAGGATGATAGGATGACGATGAGGACAGCACAACATCCAGTCCCTGGGCGGAGAAAACTCCCCGACTCAGCCGGAAATCGAACCCAGGCCCAGAGGATTGACAATCGGTCACGCTGACCATTCAGCTACTGAGGGCGGACAGTGTAGAAATGTAATGAGCGTCCAGAACTTGAAAATGTGAAAATGATGGTTGTTGCACAAATTCACATTTGGTACTATGAATAAAAATTTTGTTTTATTACTTTTACTAGAAAGTTCACAATAATTACGGAAAACTCTGTAAAAAGTCATTAAAAATGGTAAATACTTTTTGAAAATTTTAATTTGTGCTTTACAAGACTAGATTACAGTATTTCAGGAAGTGAGCATAATGTAGCCCTCCCCCTTACCCCACCCCCTTGGTATTGCGAGGGTTAAGCAGTTTTCATAACCTATTAAATTTCTTTTGCTCAACATCTGTCTACTAATGTACCATTAAAGCATGATTTTATATACAAAATCGGTTGTCTCTACTCTGAAACAAGTTCGTATTTAAATTTCAACCAGGTAAAGACTATCAACCATTTCCTTCATTTAATAGTACAGATTAGAGCGATTTCAAATATGATGTCCGATATTTGGAGGTAGATGAAGCTCAATAGTTACTAAGTTTATTAAATGTGTTTCTGACAGAACGGACGGATTTAACCGACGATGTCGAGTATCGCATCCAACTCACTGACAAAATTCTGGTGCATCAACCTCCTCACCGATTATCGCCGCAAAATGTATGGTATAAGGAAGGTGATTGAATAGTTGCTCACAGAGGGGATGATTGAGCTTTCTGCCTCTCTCTATACCTTGCCAAAGTTTTAAGTTCGCAAAGGTAATCGCAACAGCTATAAGCCAATCATAGATTACCAAGCGCTTAAACAAAAGGTAGTTTCGGCGGTTGTCCCTTTTCCGGATACAGCAGGTGTTTTACTTGGAACGCCAGAGTGCGCTATTCGTGTTCTTAATCTGAATCATACCTACCAGCAGGTACATCTACCTCAAGAACCGACGTCGGTGAGAGCTTCCTGCAAAGATTACAAGCTACTTCAGTTCTTCAGAATTCCCTTCAAGTTATCAGCTTGTTCAACAGACCAATCATGTTCATCAGGTTTTATTTTTGCCGAACTGAAATTGCGTTGTGAACACCACTGAGTGAGGACCTTCAGCACCATAGGCAGTTGTTGTCCCATTTCAGGGAGCTGCGATTAACAGTCCACCCCAATAAGGTTAGTTTACCTCACCCCAAAGTTTATTTCATGCGTCATCTACTTTCATTCAAAGGGATTGAGAATAATAACGTGTGAACAAAAGTTATTTACAGCTTTCTGCATCCTCAGGATAAGAAGGGAGTTGCACGTTTTATCAGAATGATGAACATTTTCATGAACTTAGCTCAACTAGATATCCCCTTACACCAAGTTCCCCGTAAGGAAGAGCTGTTTTAAGTGTTCAGATACCAAGCAGCCAGCTTTTGATGCGATGAAGCGGGCCCTGATTGACACCTTTGTTCGGGATTCCGGATTTTCAGTGTCAATTTCGTCTCCAGAATGGTACCTCGAATTGCTCCCATTCTTTTACATTATCTTTACAGAGATTTTAGGCTGGTCATATCTGCGTCGAAGGCTCTCTTGACGTAAGAGGTTAAATACTCCGTATACGAGTTGGAAGCATTGGCAGTTTTCCTTCCCAGGGACGAATGTGACTTGTATTTGGAACACAGGCATGTCGTAATAGAAACAGACAATCAACTGCTAAGCTGGGTGCTGTCTATGTCCCGGAAAACTGACAGGAAAGCACATTGGATAGTGCTAATATCCATTTTCCGTTAGTCTTAGGGATTATAAGGATTTCTGAGAACCAGCTGATCAGTGCACTGAACCCCATGTTTAATGTTGATCAGGAACTCGCTGAGGTCAGGCAACCAAATGGTAATCGTCAATGTAGTGGAGCAATACCAGCCGAGATTTTATCACTTTTCAGGAATTAGGAGCAGCAGTACAAGTGGGGTCAATCTCTCAAGAGCATTAAGGATTGGTTCCTTAGTAGGGAACAAGTAGCTAGGTGTCATCTTCACAAATGTTACAGCAACCACTGTGGCAGGAAGTTAAAGATTTGTCTTCATTCAAATACTTTAATTACGGTGGGAGAGCTGATTTGGGGACATAGAAGACCATTACGAAGGTTAAGGAGCGCCTTATGTGTGTTTCGGTCTTATACCTTCATCAATGGCAGCTGTACAACATACAAAATTTAAACTCTCACATTGTCCACTTTTGTATGTTGTATAGCTGCTGTTGATGGGTTTATGACCGAAACCTATGGCAGAATAAATAATATTATCACAGAGAGCACAGTGTTATGCATTCTGTAAAATTCGTACTTGCCTAAACGAGAAACTCCAGTAGTCATGGGGACATGAAACGTAGATGTAGGGGAGGGATTAGAAGAAAGGGTTACGAGACAATATGGACTTGGTAGCAGAACGATAGAGGAGCAAGACTAATTGAGCTCTGCAATGATTATCAGTTGGTGACAGTGTTCAAGAACCACAGGAGAAGGGAGGTATACTTGGATAAGACCGATAGATAGGACAATATTCCATTTACATTGCATCATCGTCAGACAGGGGTTCCAAAACCAGATATTGGATTGTAAGGCATATCCATGAGCAGACACAGATCATAATTTGGTACTGATGAAGAACAGGCTGAAGAGCCTGGTGAGGAACAATCAGTACACAAAGAAATGGGAAGCGGACGTACTATGCAATTAACAGATATGCTTGAAGTTCTCCCGGGTCATAATGAATCTCTTAATAGGCATTTCTGTTGCAGAGCAATCGACAACTATAGAAAGCGTAATCACAGCTGGTGGAAACAAAAGCGTACGTACAAGGAAGGTAACTGCGAAGAAATCATGGGTAGCAGAAGAAATATTTCTACTGATCCAAAAAAGAGGGAAATGCAAAAATGTGCAGGGAAATTCAGGAAAACAGAAGTACAGGTCACTTGAGAAAGAAATAAATCGGGAGCACAGGGAAGCTAAGGCGAAATGGCTGCGTGAAGAATGCGAAAACGAAATGTTTGTCAGAAGGACTCTGTCAGTTTATACGAAAGTCAAAACAACCTTCGATGAAATTAAATGCAAGGTCAGTAACATTCACAGTACAACAGGTAGTCCCGTGTTAAGTGCAGGGGAGAGAGTAGATAGGATTAAAGAGTAAATTGAAGGATTATATGAGTGGGAGGACTTGTCTGATGGCGTAATAGAAGGAGAAACATGACTCGACAGGGAACATACAGAGGATCCAGTACTAGAATCAGAAGCCTTTCTGTACATAGAAGAAGCGTTGATGAAAATAAAATAAAGTTTCCAGAGTGCGGTTAAAATTCGAAGTGAAAAGATGTCAATGTTAAGGCTCGCTGTTGACATTGCTATCCTCAGTGGAAGTTTAGAAATGTTACAGTATCTATTTAAAGACTAATGGGTATGGAATGTTGAATGAGAGTAAATCGAAGAAAGGCGAAAGTAATGAGAAGCAGCAGAAATGAGGTCAGTGAGAAACTTAGCATCAAAACGAGGGATGACGAAGTATTTGAAGTCAAGGAATTCATTCACCTAGGCAGCAAAATAATACACTATTGTCCATTAAAATTGCTACACCACGAAGATGACGTGCTACAGACGCGAAATTTAACCAACAGGAAGAAGATGCTCTGAAAAGCAAATCATTTGTATATCACAGCATTTACACAAGGTTGGCGCCGGTGGCGACACCTACAACGTGCTGACATGAGGAAAGTTTCCAACCGATTTCTCATACACAAACAGTAGTCGACCGGCGTTGCCTGGTGAAACGATCTTGTGATGCCTCGTGAAAGGAGGAGAAATGCGTACCATCATGTTTCCGACTTCGATAGAGATCGGATTGTAGCCTATCGCGATTGCGGTTTATCGTATCGCGACATTGCTGCTCGCGTTGGTCGAGCTCCAATGACTGTTAACAGAATATGGAATCGGTGGGTTCAGTAGGGTAATACGGAACGCCGTGCTGTATCCCAACAACCCCGTATCACTAGTAGTCTAGATGACAGGCATCTTATCCGCATGGCTGTAACGCATCGTGCAGACACGTCTCCATTACTGAGTCAACAGATGGGGACGTTAGCAAGACAACATCCGTCTGCACGAACAATTCGACCACGTTTGTAGCAGCATAGACTAGCAGCTCGGGGCCCATGGCTGCAGTTACCCTTAACGTTGCATCACAGACAGGAGCGCCTGCGATGGTGTACTCAACGTCGAACTTGGGTGGACGAATGGCAAAACCTAATTTTTTTCGGATGAATCCAGGTTCTGTTTACAGCATCATGATGGTCGCACACGTGTCTGGAGACATCGTGGTGAACGCACATTGAAAGCCTATATTCGTTATCGCCATACTGACGTATCACCCGGCGTGATGGTATGGGGTGCCATGGGTTACACGTCTCGGTCACTTCTTGTTCGCACTGACGTCACTTTGAAAAGTGGACGTCAGATTTCAGAAGTGTTACAACCAGTGGCTCTACGCTTCATTCGATCCCTGCGAAACCGTACATTTCGGCAGAATAATGCACGACCGCATGTTGTAGGTCCTGTACGGGGCTTTCTGGATACAGAAAATGTTCGATTGCTGCCTTGACCAGCACATTCCCCAGATTTCTCACCAACTGAAAACACCTGGTCAAAGGTGGCCGAGCAACTGGCTCGTCACAATACGCCAGCCACTACTCCTGATGACTTGCGGAATCGTGTTGAAGCTGCATCGGCAGCTGTATCTGTACACGCCATCCAAGCTCTGTTTGACTGAATGCCCAGGCGTATCAAGGCCGTTATTACGGCCAGAGGTGGTTGTTCTGGGTACTGATTTCTCAGGATCTACTCACACAAATTGCTTGAAAATGTAATCACATGTCAGTTCTGGTATAATATATTTGTCCAATGAATACCTGTTCATCATCTGCATTTCCTCTTGGTGTAGCAATTTTAATGTCCAGTAGTGTACCTGATGAAGTCCGCTTAGATCCGCGAGTTGTATGGTAAGGAGACATGTACTGTAGGAAACCGGAGCAGATGAGAACCGAAGCAGTTGATATACGGCGCTACATAAGAATGTTGAACATTAAGTGTACCGATAAGATACGGAATGAGGAGGTTCTCTGCAGAATCGCCGAGGAAAAGAACATATGGAAAGCAATGAGAACAAGGAGGAAGAATATGACGGGGCATCCATTAAATAGTCACGGAATATCCTCGATGGTACTAGAGGGAGCCGTATGTAAAAACTGTAGAGGAGTCGCCATCCAACCCACTCTGGCCGTTTAGCGCACTTCCGCTCTGGAGGACAGCCATTGGAGACTAGGGTGGTACAGCCACTCCCAGTTTGACACCGGTGCGAGCGTTCTCTCTCTCACACAGAAGCGAGTTCCAGTCTTGAGGGATGGCATTCCCTGCAAGGATTACGACGGGATTCCTTACTGCTGGCACGCTTTCTTGCCAGCGTTTGTCCATAGCTGGTGTAAGTACCGCCATGCGGATTCAGGGTGTCAGCATTCCTTGAGCCACTTACGGTGATAGCTAGTCTCTGACAGATTGCTGGGCTCAGCAGTTCCCTGTGTGCTGCCTACACCACAGACTAGAGGAGGTGTGGTAGTTGCGCAGTAATACTAGGAGTGTTGTAGCCGTAGACTGAATGAAATGTCTGACTATTAATGTTGCTTACATGTGTTTCCGAACATGTGTTTCCGACGGTGTACACTCTGACAACTGCCCACTGCCACTCCTAAATCACGTTCCTGTACAGTCCCACCAATCTGGATCGATTCAACGTATATTAATAAATTTGCAATAAACTTTTAACATGTTCACTTCGCGGGTAAAATATGAATCTGGTTGTAAATTTAAATTGTTATCCTCGAGGAGAAACCCTTTTAGTGGGTGAAGGGGAGACATTCAGCCATTCATTTAGCAACCAGTTTTTGTTTTCAAACTAGGTGCGACAAGTGGAAGAAACAATGGGGTTGCAAGGCGAGTTTAACCTTCCAGAGATTTCTCTTGGTTACAGGCGAATGGGTACAACTAGAGGTAACCACATGGTTTTCCAGTCAGGACACGCCCTAGGATGAAAGAATCCTCTGTGTGTCCTGAAACAGTGCCCCTATTTCTCGTACTTAATGTACCTTCATTCTGAAAAAAACGTATTAATGGGCGAATATCGACTCCAGTAAACTGAAAACACTATGAAATGAAAAAGACGAAACAGAGCAGAATCAGAACGCCACAAAGGGCCATGGAGGCTGTATACAATGAACATAAACTCGCTAAACATTTATGTGACACAGCTAAATGAGTTTCTTTCGCAGGTGATCTGACAGAGTCCTCGGAACAAAAGAAGGAACTGTTGTTGTGTGTACCCATTTCGGTGGGATGACATCCGAACAGGTGGGGGAATACTTCAACAGTACATTTAGAAAGACAGGTTCCACAAGGTCGGCAATCAATAATTTGGCTAACATATTAGAATGCACAGGTGACGTTGATGATTTGTGGCTATCTATAATTCAAGGAACAGTGGGATGCGTAGAGAATGCGGTCGCATGAAGCCCATTTGTGTATACCGGGAAACTGAGTAGGGATCTAAGCATGCCGTAATCCATATTTTGCAACACGCAGCTTTACACACTGAAGAAACGACCGAACAGGGAAACCATATGTTTGCAGAGGAAACACCAGAGAAACTAAGCTCGAGATGTTGGCATACTGTCTCCAGCCACAGCTGGTGGAAAGTAGAATTGAGGACTCAGTTGTATTCCGGCAAGATTGGGCATCCCATCCCCCCCCCCCCCCCCCCCCCCCAGTTTGCCTGTGTTGTCGGTAACTAACTGGAAGCTGCTTTTCCCAGTAGATGGATTCGACATGGTTCTCAAAATCTTTCGGACACTCTCTCTCCACTTCTGAACCCTATCTACATGTTTGAGCCGTGCGAGGCTCGTGTTAGTGCCATCTCTTATTTAACACCCTGTTTTTACCGTACTGCCGCCTCGTTATGTTAATTTTCAATTACTGGTGCCACTGAGTTGCTGCGTTGCCTGCCCGTGAGCGGCAGCAGCAGCTCTTATCGATATGGGCCCTGCCGTATTATCTTTGCTGGACGGCTATTACTTCCTGGCCATCGTGTGTCGTCCAACGCGTGGGAAGGCGCCAGCAGTGCAGTTCGGACCCAGCAGTGAAGTCAGCTGGAACGCGCCAGCAGTGGAGTTCGGACCTGCAAGTCGGACAGTTGGGACGCGGCATAAGTTCCGTCGGGTAGGAGCGGCAGTGAGATTCGGATAGCCATGACTCGCCCGACCGTTGTAGGCACACATGGCTGGGGACTGTCCTGGTTGATCGTCGGTTGGTCGTCTTACCGGACGACGTGTATTTGCTCGCCGATCTCTTATGGGTTGGCGGTATGTCCTTCTTTTGCTCAGTCGTTGCCCTTAGCATTGTCCAGTTCTTCGTGCGAGTGTTCGTGAAACTGTGTGTAGTTGACTCACGCGTTATTTAAAGGTTGTCGGCGTACTGGCTTTAAATTGGACGGTTGGCGTGGGGTAGCGAGGAAGCCATAACTCGCCCGACGATTGCCGAACACACGTTTGAGTGACAACGACCTTTCTTGGCCGTTTGGTCGGTCGTCTAATCAGACGATGTGTATTTGGGTCATCCAGCGTTGTCTGTGATCCGTTCCGGTTGTTGTTCCAGTCTCTGCTGTTAGCATCGTTTGAGTTTTGGTGCAAGTGAGGAATGGAACTGATCTTGATCATTGGCCTGTAGACGATCTGTCGGTTGGGTTTCCAGCGGATTGAAAATGGTTGGGTCGACTGCCTGTCTCACCTGAGCGAGCGTTAATGTTTGAATTCCAGGCCTACCCTCGAACATCTGAGCACACTTGGGTGCACTGCGCTTTTTTTTTTAAATTTGTTCTTGTTGTTTGTACTTGTATGGCTTCCAGCCAATTTTTGATTTAAATTAGAATTGTGTTGCTCTTAAGGCCTTCAGCCTAGTTTAGAGTACTGCTTTACGTAAGCCCTTTGGCATTTCAAAAATTTTAATGTTGTTTAATTTTAAGTCTTGAGCCTTCAGCCGATTTTAAGTTTGAGTTGTTTGCTCTTAAGGCCTTCAGCCTAAATTAAATAACTGTTTCACGTAAGTCCTTTTGGTATTTAAAAAAAATCATGTTATGAAGTTTTAAGTGTTAAGCCTTCAGCTGATTTGAATTTAACTTGTTTCTTCAACCTAACTGAAGAACTGTTTTTATATAAGACTTGCCTCTTAAATTTCTGATTATGCTTACGTTTTAAGTTATTGGCCTTCAGCCATTTTTAAATTAAAGTGGCTTTCGGCCGGAAATTAAGTCCCAAAGAATAAAGCTGTGTTCGAATGTAACTGACAGCCCCTTATTTTGACCCCTTTTCACCAATTATACTATCTGTCCTGTCCTGCGGGTTTAGCGGGGCGTTGCAATGTTGAATAGCGTTTTTCCTTTCCGGAAGAGTGCTGGCTACTCTGTGTAGGTTTTGGGATGTATTAATTTCTGGTTCTATTATTTTCATGTTAGTTTATATGTCACAGAGCGTTAATAAAATTAACAGAGACATTTTGTTCTCTCTCTATGGGCCAGCGCTATATATATATATATATATATATATATATATGGCAGCCTGCATCTCCAGGCTCCGGGCCTGAAAAAATGTTCTGTTGCACCTGACATGTAAGCTTTCCTGAAAAACAGATTGATTTGACAGGCAAATACAGTTGCCATACAACATGCCTGTTTTCCAGTGCACTCATAAGCCATTGGGTAGAAAAATGTGGGGCACTGAACTGCGCCGTTATCTGCACCCATACAAAGTCCCAATTTTTACGCAGTCCAGTGATGATGATGATGATGATGATGATGATGATGATGACGACGATGATGACGATGAAATAATGAGAACAACACAAACACCCAGTCCGGCTGGGAATCGAACCTGGGACCACGTGATCCACAGGCAGCAACGCTAGCCACTAGACCACGAGCTGCGGACATGGGGGGGAAAAAAAAACACGCTTTTGCATATCTCCACTCCTACTGGAAGAAGGAGGCATAAACCCCACATTGCTGATACTCGTGAGGCCTGCTGTTTCCATGCCACATTTGGTTGAAATTTATCAAGCGGTTTGTCTGGGGACCCCATACACTCATAGATGAATACACTCTTCTTTATACATGGTGTTTCAGTTGTCCCAAACTGTGGGTTTTAGGCAACACATAACATCTTCGAAAACCATGCTTGGGACTTTCATATTCTATCACCCGCTGTGTGCATATTATTAGTCCTACAGAAAAATGATCAGGCCCTCTCAATATGAAATTTACTGTAATTGTTTTATACTGGGATACTTTTTCACTGCCGGCTGGGGTGGCCGAGCGGTTCTAGGCGCTTCAGTCTGGAACCGCGCGACCGCTACGGTCGCAGCTTCGAATCCTGCCTCGGGCATGGATGTGTGTGATGTCCTTAGTTAGGTTTAAGTAGTTCTATGTTCTAGGGGACTGATTACCTCAGAAGTTAAGTCCCATAGTGCTCAGAGCCATTTGAACGTTTTTACTGTTTTTATGTTATTCAACTAAAATAAGTCTGATGGCCCCTTTTGTACGTTTATTTAATACAGTAGAACTCCTCTCATCCGACCTTGGATGGTCTGTCACTCCAGTTAGTCCGACCATGTTCAGGCTCGCGAGTCTGTGCCGACTTGTCACTGACTCGCTGTGCATATTGTTATACTGTACGTTATTGTGCAGTTTTATCCTTTGTTGGGATTAAAAAAACGTCGTTGTTTACTTTATTCCGTGTTCTCTACGGTACTTATTACTGTACATTCATTGTGTGTACAGTTGTCTGTTTTTCAGCATGTCTGGATTCAAACATAAACACGTAACTCTTTCACTAAATGAAAAATTTGCAGTGCTACAAAGACTGGACGAAGGAGAACCGTTACAAAAAATTGCTTAGGAACTGAATGTAGATGTTACGACAATTAACGATTGGAGGAAGAATCGGAAATACATTGAATCCTATGCAGTTACAATAGATGGTGAAAACACCCTGAGGAATCGCGAAACATTAAATTGCTAAACTTGAACTGCTTGATAACGCATTGTGGATGTGGTTTTTTCAAGAAAGAAGGAAAGGAACTCAAATATCCCGGCCAATTCTGAAAGAAAAGCGATAGTTATGCACAAAAAACTGGAAGCCGAAAGTAAATTTGCTGCCTGTGAAGGCTGGATTTATCGTTGGAAAACTCGTCATGGTGTCCGATTTGTTTCTATTTCCGGTGAAAAACTATCTGCCGGTGCCGCAGCTGCTAAGGAGATCTCAGGTAAGTTTCAAGAAATTCTAGAAGAAAATGATCTGCCAAGTGTATAACATCGACGAGACAGGGCTGAGCTTTAAAATGTTGCCAACAAAAACGCTCGCACCTTCAAATGAATCTGTGGTAGGAATGAAATTTATAAAAGATAGATTAGCAGTCATTCCTTGTAGCGACGCAGATGGTACCCACAAGCTCCCCTTGTTCGTCATTGGCAAATCTAAGAAGGGAAGGGCATTCAAAAATACAAACTTATCTTTCTTGCCGGTTTATTACCGCAATCAAAAATCTGTTTGGATGGACTGTAACCTTTTTAAATCCTGGTTTTTCGACGAATTTGTGCCATCAGTCGAAAAAGACTTGAAGCAAAAGAATCTGCCTGTTCGTGCTCTATTGCTATGGTGAAGACGAACCCCCCACCCGGATTTCACACAACGATGCAAAAAACGATTTTGACAACGCCCTTCAACACATCGAGTAGAACCCAACTTCAACTCCAATGGACGTTTTGTGGGTAAAAAAAATTGAGGGACACTACAGCTAAATCTAGAACAACATCTGCTAAACAAAATTGTATCACAGACTTTTTTCCAAGTAATTTGTTTTCGTTTTTACTGTAAAAACAATGCATACAGTATAATCATTTCTTAGTTTTTCATACAGTAGTTTCTTTCTTTGTAAAAAATTTCTTTTTATATACAGTGCTATAAACATTTTTTAGATTACAGTATATATCGTTTATACGTTATTAAGTACAGTACAGGACTGTAATTTGTTTGTTGTTGTTCCTTTTAAAACCATTACATTTTATAGTGTGTGTAGACGTTTTTTAGATAATATATTGTTTAACACTGTAAAAAAACATCATTTTATATTGCTGTGGACATCTTTTAGTTCCTAAATCGTTTAAATTTTTGTACTAAATGTCTTTATATTTCTTGCAATAAATATTAGATATTTCGGATAATACGATCTTTTTTTCGTTCCGACCGTGCTCCCGGTCCGGAAGGCGACGGATTAGAGGGTTTCTACTGTAGTTCGGAAGCTCCGGCCTCGAGCAAACACGTATCACAACACAATGTTTAACTACCTTATATATTCTGCAAAAAGATCCTCTTCATTTTCTTCTGTACGATTAATAGTTTCCATGTAGCAAGAGAGGGAACGAAAGTCGTACAGGTGTTATTTGGAGGTGTTGTGAGTTGCAATACATCCACAGGAAGAAGCAGCTGAATCACATTGTATATATAACGAAATATTTGTTTAATACTAAAAACAGTTAAACGTTCATATAGGAAATTAACTATTACAACATTTCTCCTCTTTCAGCTGTTCCGATTGGCTTGTTTCAAGTGTTAGCACACGTGACCGCAGCTACGGTCCGTCACTGTTGGCAGGTAACGCAAGAAGGGTAAGCTAAGAGCATCAGCGATATGCAGTGCAGTTAATATAGCATTCCTTCCAGCAGGTGACTGACTAAGCACCAGCCCTGCAGTTACTGAGGCCTTGCCACGGGTTGTTAAACGGGTGAGTACGTCCCGAGAATGTTCAGAGCCGGAGGCAGTCTCAGGTGGGTGGCACGTTATGTGAAACAATACCAGGTGGCGGTAAATGTGGGAGGGGGAACCGCTCTCGTTGGCGGTCTAATAAAGAGATTCCTCCCGTGGCGCCGAACAGGCCCGCTAAATGGCCGCCGGTGGACCTCAATGCGAGCGATTGCGGCTAAAAGCCTGCGGCGGAATGAATGCCCCACGGGGCATGCGGCACGCCCCTATTACCCCGGATTTGTGGACCCTGCTTGGCACTGCGCCATCGGAGATATCATCTGGCGTTTTTTTTTTTTTAAAAGAGTGGGCGGTTATTTCGTACTGCCTGGCCCAGGAAACGGCAGGAAAATATGGCGCTCTTTTATGTTGTGGAACACCACTGCCCACCGGTAGCCAAGTTCTGATTGGCGTGCCTGGACGAAGGTTCGGTATCCACAAGTTCCTGCGTTAACTCTGCACCCTTACAGAAGTTCTGAGGCTTAGGTTACATTGTGTTTCGTTAGGTTCACGAACGGGAATGATTTCATATGTAGAAGAAAGAGGATTGTATAATCGATTATGATAACAGATTGTGGTTCAAATGGCTCTGAGCACTATGAGACTTAACATCTGAGGCCATCACTTCTCTAGAACTTAGAACTACTTAAACCTAACTAACCTAACGACATCACACACATCCATGCCCGAGGCAGGATTCGAACCTGCGACCCTACCGGTCGCCCGGTTCCAGACTTAAGCGCCTAGAACCGCTTGGCCACACCGGCCGCCATAACCGATTATCTGATTGAATTTTATCATTTAGAGAAATTAGAAGGACCGATCTGTTTTACTTGGTAAAAAACTTTCTATACCCAAGATAGGGTACATTTTTATTTATTTTCAACAACCGGTTTCGACAGGTACAACTGTCGTGTTCTGGATGTCAAAATTTTTTTGTTACTAAACGTGTTCGTTGTGTCAACATAATATGAGATTCTAACTCACAATGGAACCGTTTTGGAGCAAAACATTTTTGAAGACAATGAGATAACAATTATGTGTGTCAAAACTGCATCACGAAAATATAGAAGAATTTATGCAATCTTGCCAATAGAAAGCTTTTCAGCAATTGGTTACCTGATGTCGCCTAGTTTCTTATTTTTGTCAGTCTCGTTCCAACATCTAACCCGCCAGCAATGATAAAATAACTTGATTCTCTTCGTCTTTTCGATCTGGAGCTCTTGTCATTCTTTCTCTGTTTCCGGTTAAATTACTGGATACAGGTTCCGCCTTTCATGCAAAACACTGTTTTATCTTGTTGCCCAAACTTGTTTCGGCATCTCTGCGTCATCGTCAGTGGGTTTCGTATATCGAAAACCGTAAAATGTTTAAATATTTTTGGCTATAACTGAACAAAGTGAGGCCTAAAAGAGGTTTTTGTTCTTACCGAGATTTTCTATTATATGGTTTTGCAGGATCGTCTGTATGTTGTCCTGCACTGACGAAGTAAATGTGAATTTCGTCGGCGAGTTAATGCATCCCTTGATTTTAAAAGAAAATGTAATTTTGGTGTGGTGGAATGTTGCGTATATATCTGTTATTAATCAGCGACCGAAACGACATTTGGATACGTCATTAATTTTCGAATATTTAACATGGCATCATATTACCTCTCCCATCCACACGTTTACGTGTGGTTAGCACGTGCATATAGTAAGAGCAATAAGTTTGGATGAAATTTCCCCTGGTGTTACAGATATCTATTTTACTACTATCCCATCTCCACAAATAGGTGTGCCATAGGTGTCTTACCCTCGTGGTAAGTGTCTCCTTTTACTAACAGCAAGTCATAACCAGGAGAACGGTCTATCCGACGGGAGGCCCTAGCCACACGACATTTCATTTCATCTATACACCATGGTTGGTTAAAATTATACGGGTCATGCAGTTCGTGTAAGATAAGAAAGATCGTTTTAAAGTGACTCTAAAATTCTGCAAAATTAAATATGGGGAGTTGTTGCTACTACGTATGTATCAAAACTCCCAGTTACTGAATTACAGCGACACACATCCGATTCCATTCCTCATCCGGAAATTTCATTATTAAATGCTATCAAGCTGTTTCCTAGTCCATTCCTTGCCTTGATATTCACAACAAGACACACAAATTATATAAAATTATACCCTCCAAAATAATCGACGCGAAGACGTATAAAAACAAAGTAAACAAATTTGGCCAAACATTTCTCATAAAAATGAGCACATGTCTCTGCAACACCGATGTACAACACTGAGTTACTCAGAACGCGGAAATACAACAGCAAACGATGCATAGCAGTGAGACAAAAAAGTAGGAACACGTCTACCCTTAGTACTTATCAGGAAAATAATACTGTATTCATACGATCGCAGTTATGTTACATTAATCGTAAATACGTACATCAAAAAAAGTTTTGCATCACCCCATTTCCCAGAACTCTTGAAGATGGATACTGTATCACAGACACAGTCCCTTTGACTGTTCAGAGATGCCACCAAAGCCGCCCAGGGATGTAAACAGCCATGCATGAGCAGCGCCTTAATAGCAGAGGGGGACCGGCACTCGATCAAATCCAGTCATTCCACCTGGAAGGAGGTACACGACTCGTGTTGTTTGTAGTTCAACATACTAGACGGTCAATACTGCGGTTCAATCGCGCCCGCATTCTTACTTTGTTCCAGCAAGGGCTCTCAACAAGGTAAGTGCCTAGGCGTCTCGGAGTGAACCAGCTCTCGACGTCCTTGGCGAGGTCCATCTTTGCAACCACGACACTACGCACCGCGGTGCAGATGGACCCAACAACACGCCGAATGGACCACTCAGGATTGACATCACGTTCTCTTCACCGATGAGTGTCACATATGCTTTCAACCAGACAATCGTCGGGGTCGTGTTTGGAGGCAACCCGGTCAGGCTGAACGCCTTAGACACACCGTCCGGCGAGTGCAGCAAAGTGGAGGTTCCCTGATGTTTTGGGGTGGCATTATGTGGGGCTGACTTACGCCGCTGGTCATCATGGAAGGCGCCAAAACGCCTGTACGATACGTGAATGCCATCCTCAGGTAGATAGTGCATCCATATCGGCATCATATTGGTGAGGCATTCGTCTTCATGGACTACAATTCGCGCCTCCATCTTGCACATCTTGTGAATGACTTCCTTCAGGATAACGACATTGCTCGATTAGAGTGACCAACTTGTTCTCCTGACAAGAAACCTATCGACATGGCAGGGATATATTGAAAAGGGCTATTTATGGACGACGTGACCCACCAACCACTCTGAGGGAGCTACACGGCATCGCCGTTGAGGAGTGACACAATCTGGACCAACAGTGCTTTGGTGAACTTGTGGATAGTACGCCACGACGAATACAGACATGCATCAATGCAATAGGACGTGCTACTGGGGATTCAGGGTACCAGTCTGTACAGCAATCTGGACCACGACCTCTGAAGATCTCGCTGTTTTGTGGTACAACATGCAATGTGTGGTTTTCATGAGCAATAAAAGGGTGCAAATGATGTTTACGTTGATCTCTATTCCAATTTTCATTACTCGTTCCGGAACTATGGGAACAGAGGTGATGCAAAACTTTTTCTGATGTGTGTAATTGGAGCAACGTAAGCGCAATGTGCTTACAAAAAGAAGTGCTTTTACTGTAAGGCTGCCCGCTGCAATGGAACACAACCTTCTCCTACAACTGAAGTCGCCAGAGAAAGGGGGATGCTGTGGTGGAGACTGTGGAACGGGGCTCACGGCTGCAGAGAGACTCTGCGGCTGTCTGTAAAATAATTATTTTACTTTGAGTCAGGCGGTACAGGAGTCCGTCGTCCTATTCACATCGAATTCTGCTCTCTCGGTGGTTTCGTCGCTCTACTTGGCTAAGGATGCAGCCTCTTTGCCGGTGACTCAGTTGCAACAGCCACAAGGAGGCACGCTAACACAACAGTGCACTCTTCGATGACGACCGTCTGCCAGTCTCCGGTGACAAATCACGCTCGGGCCACTCGGACCTGCTCGCTGTGATGGCGGAAGGCAGATGCTGCAGGGTGGATGTCCTCTGTAGCTGCCTCCGGGCAGGGGACCCTGCTGCTCAAAAACCTGGTCTGGCCCACTGCAGATGGCTCTGAGTCCCTTACTAAACCAGAGGGTCAGACTGTGGTCCTGCCACAGACCTGCACTTTGGCCGTCCATGAAAAGCTAATGTGACCGCCTGTGTAGCCGTCCAAAAGAGCTGTGTCACTACAGACTCTGGTATTACATGGCCGCGCGCTATTTATACTCGGCAGTGGCACAGATTTCGCGAATGTGCCTCTTCAAGTCACGTGCAGACCCCCATTAGGTTAGCACCAGTCCACTAGTTTCGATGGAGGTTTCCAGCAAGAGTTACTTGCAATTCCGGCGAGCACGCCGTTTCGGCAACTATTGCACCAATGTCTGCCCGACATGCTACGCTACTTCATGTTGCAGAAAGTTATCTCCAACAAACTCGCGCCTGACTTACGGGTATGGCTGCAAAACATTGCCAAACATTTGTGCAAAAGTTACTCTATGTGGCGACGCCACAGTTTTGAGCCAGTTACTCTATGAAAGAGTTCTGCATAATATTCTTCAAGTACTGTACCAGCGTAAGCTGTCGCCCGCACACTGCTCGGCAAAGATGAAGCGCGAAGATCAGTTAGCAGGAACTGGATCAAGTGCGCCTATCAGGAGAGAGACAAGGGACACACCCACAAGCAACACGCCGCCATCGCCGTCTCGACGGCATTCATTTACGACGCCGGTGCTGACCGGAGGGCCTTCCTCAGTCATACAGTTTGGCGTCTGTCAGTTTACTCACAGAGCGGGATTAGTTCATCACAGACTACGACAGCACATAGCGATCAGATTAGTGACTATAGTTGGACCAGTTTACGTTAACCAGAATTTTACTTTACTGGCAGTGAGTGTAATAACAATATTACCGATATTGACATCACATTACTCTGCAAGATGACTATTTCTAATAAGCTTGTACCACAAAACATGGACTCTATTTAAGTTAAGCAAATATTTCTAGCTCATGTAAATAAATAACTGCATTAATCCACGTGTGTATTGGTGTTGTAGAAACAGGCTATCTGCCACCATAACAACAGCCTCTCCCTTGCTTCCTTGCGATATAAGACTCTACAGTAACAATAATAGCTCACGATTCCCATTATAATTCAGGACAGAGTAACATTTTAGTCCAGGATAAAATGTTCAGTACAGACAAAAAACAAAAGCTTAAGTTTTCATTTGAAGCTCTACCTTACCCTCCGTAAGGTGTACGAATTTACTGAGTGGTTAGTGTACAAACCTGAGTGTGGCCTAACTGAGGTATAGCAGTTGTTTAACACAAAGGCACATATAAAGCGGCTCCAGGGTCGTAAATGAGCAAATGCTCACCTGCATCTCCTCGAGTAATGCTAGGGGCATCTACACACAAAAATTATTGACACATAGGCAGTGGAAGCTTTCACGAGATCCTAACATAAGTAACAGTAAGTAATATAACACATAATAAATAATAATAGTAATAATAACATTGTGTGTGTTCTGTGTGTCCCTGTGGTTAAGGCTTGGCCAGACAGAAAGCGCAGTTCAGGTTGCAGCGAATGGGTGGAGCGTTCAGCGGCAAGGAACGCCACATAGGCGAGAACAGCTGGTCTTGGCGGCTGCTGCTGTCCCACTGTGGATATGGAAGCGGCCGAAACCTCATTAGCAGCTCGCGAGTATAGCGCAATAAGACAGAACTGCCCCCGCCGCTGCCGCCACACAGGAGTCAAACGAGACAGCAGTTCACCAAAGTTGCTGCGAACTGGACTGCGGGGAAACTAGGCTCCGGTCAGTGAGACTGGACGGTTGTTGCTTCAAATCCGCACTCTGTGTGACGGCTACGATGTAGTAAAGCCGTCCTCACACTGGCGTGAAAACACGCGTGGATGAGGAGCTGGTGACGTCAGGGCGTGGAATTGCACTGTACTACAAAGCGTCAAATATAGACTTTGGCAGGTCAGATTTTTGGTTCGTGCTGAGTAATCCGGCCAGTGTAATGCGACAACGTTCTGCAAGCAGAACATAAGAGCCTTAGGCAAAGATGGGGTTGGTGGGAGGGAGGGGGGGGGGGGGACAGAGACACATCCAGGAACTTCCATGGCCCGTATGAAATCGTCGTCAGTTTTGATTTTGTATCTTATTTACCATGATTCCGGCAAACGAAGCTACCTTATGCATAGCGGATATTTCTCCTACCGATATTGTGGCATTATTCCGACAGTGCCTCACCACAGACTACTTTCAGTGCAAGAGTGACTTCTATGAACAGATTGACGGGGTGGCTATGGACAGTTCTCTTAGTCCTGTTGTGGATAACTTGTGTATGGAGACTTGTGAATAACGGGCGTTGCAGACTGCCAGTGAGAGACCAGCCAGATGGATTACTATGTCGATGACACGTTCGTAGTATGGACACACTGAGCAGAGCAGCTGGATGCCTTCCTGACACATTTAGACGGCATTAATCCAAAAATCCAATTTACTATGGAGACGGTGAGAAATAGGCAATTAAATTTTTCGATGTGTCTATGATTAAACGACGGGACGGAACGTTGGGCCATAAGGTGTATCGAAAGGCCACACATACTGATCGTTATCTGCATAAAGATTCAAACCACCACCCTAGACAAAAAAGAGGTGTAATGAAAACCTTGATAGACAGGGAGTACTAAATTTGTGAACCTGTTTATTTAAAAGGTGAGATTGAACATCTACGCTCAACTTTCGTGAAGAATGGCTATTCTAGCAAGGGTACAGAGTGAGCACTTCGCTCGAGACAGACAATTAGGAGCAACGACGGACAACAGTCGCCCAAGGGCAAGGTTTTTGTTCCGTTCTTCGGTAAGATCACAGATCGCATTGGGAAAGTTTTAAGAAAGTATGGGGTAGAATTTATTTTCAGACCCACCAGGAACATAAAAGAATATTTAAGATAGGCAAAAGACGCACGACACCCTTTGGCTATAGCCGGGGGTATTTAAAATTCCTTGTAGCTGTGGACAGGTTTATATCGGCACCACAAAGAGAAGTGTGGACACCCGTCTTGTTGATCATAAGAGGAATTGCCGTCTGGGTCACAAGGATAAAGCGGCCGTAGCGGAACATGTTTACCAGGAAGGTGATAATGAAATAAAATTCAGTGAGACGAGCGTCATATCTAAAGCCTCGAATTATTTCCCACGCATGTAAAGAGAGGCATCGAGATTGATAAAAACCGCAATAAATTTAACAGGAAAGACGAAGGTGTTAAAATGGATGAAATTAGGATGTCTGCGTTGCACAGCGAGAGCGACGATCGATTGCTTTCAGTCGAGAATGTTGGCATTACCAGAGGGAGTCTGATAGCTGATGTCACGTGATGGACAGTGGCGCCCTCTGTACTGCCTATATAATCAGCGCTTCCTCGAGTTCTCTTCTCAGTTCGCCGCTTTACCTCTGAGGATGTCTCCCGCAGTGGGGGACGAAACGTCAGGGGAGAGTTTTATACATCGACCACGGCCTGTCAGTATTGAGTGGAGGGAGGAATTTCTTGGCTTGAAACTTTTAGTTGCATATTGAGCATTTGTACAGGCTTGTGATCCTGGAATGTTTCAATCAGAGTGGAAGTTTTAAGTGACATACATAAAACGGGCGCTAATAGCGTAGGCACATAGGGAACACACACGACACAGATCTGTAAGTCCCCAGTATTGGTGATAAGTTGAGAAAACGATCCCGAAACACTTTAACTACAAAACGCCACTGTTTCCTGCCCATGTATTCTGCCATCAGTGTGTGTTGTGATCACTGTGCACACGTACACAGACCGCACAACTCTGCATACATCACTCAGACTTCATATCGCAATGCGTCTTCTCTTGGAATATTGTTGGGCAATGAGTTCCATGGTGTATTCTTTTGCCCCACAGTCACATTCAGGACAACCGCAAATGCAGCGATTGTGCAGAGTAGTTCTTCTTCTGGCTTAGCTTGTTCGGTTCCTGTTTAGATGACAGAAAATATTCCTTGGTAGCTCGGACGTTGGCGTTAATATTGAGGGGTATCGTATCCATTATGGCAGTGATCCTTATTTGACTTCCATGTCTGTACGCAAGCTTCCTCTAGGAGAGAAGATGGAAGGTGCAACGGCACCTCATCTTCCTTACAGGTCTACGGGACAGCCGGTGGGTGCCTGATTACTGGTTAGGGAACGGTCTTTTGTCAAATGAGAGAAAAACATAAATATGTTTGTTACGACTAACGATCGTGGTAGACATTTTATGGTTTACAGAGAGTATTATGAAAGACTACGCTAGTGTTCCCCAGGCTAAGAGCACCTTGTTGATATTTGGATTTAATATTTTTAATATCGATTTTAAATGAACGTAATACACTCTAAGATTAAAAAATAAAGACGTACCACGAAGTAACTATCCGAAAGGGACGGAAATCGGTTGATGTGATGTACTTGTACAGACAGACAAATAATTACTAGTTCAGGAAAACAGGAGACCACTTAAACAGCTGCGGGATACCATCCTGTCAGCCAGCATACGACCCAACAATCGGGCGTAACAATCTGGGGTGCCAAAATCTTACACGATATCTCTCAGGAGGACATCCAACAACTCTATCAATCAATGCCAAGCCGAATAATTGCTCGTACGAGAGCCGGGTGTGGACCAATGTGTTATTGACCTGATCAGTTTGTGCAGCTCTCTCTCTTGATTAAATAAGGCAATTTTTCTGAAATTGTAGTAATTCTTCTGCCTGTATATGTGCGTCACGTCTACAGATTTCCGTCTCATTTAGATAATTCCTTCATTGTGCTTCATTTCTTTTGTCTTTGGGTCTATACTCATCCATCTGAAGCAATAATTTAAAGTTTTAAAACCGATATCATCACAGTCTTCGAGGTACTTGACACGTAATCAAGTGAAACGCTAGTCAATCGAATTCATAAGTATGGTGCATCAGTTATCTAACTGGCTAACAAGATTCCATAAAGAGTTTAGGATAATTGTCGGAAGGATTTCTTTGAGAAAAGAAACAGAGTGCTTCCTTTTCCATTCTTTACCTGAAAAAATTTGACCTCGACCATCTTACGTCTTCTGTGGTTTCCCAGAAAATAATTTAAGGAAAATGTCCGTGTTTCACTTTGGAAAGAACGTTCGTGATATTCCATGCGTTATAGTGCTTCCTGACTATCGAAAGTATTTGACACAGTACCATCCCAACACTTATTAACCGAGGCACGATCATTTTGGGTATCAAACTAAATTTTTAAATAAACTGAGTTTTTATTTTTATCGTGGACACATAGCCCCAGACTGTAGATGCCTCAGGTATCTATAATGAAGTACAACTTGAGACCAGCTCCATAAATATTCAGTCAGAACTTGGTAACATTTCAATGTGCTATAAAGGTTGGGAAGATGCTTGAAACGTTCAGAAATGTAAAATATTGCACTTCCCACAAAGAATAAACACGTATTATCCTATGACTATAATATCAGTCAGTGGCAGTTGGAATGAGTCAATTCTCACCAATTCCTGTGTGTAGCAATATTTACGGATATTAAATGGAATTATCTCACAGACTCATTCGTGATTACAGCAAGTGGTAGGCTTCGGTTCATCCGAAAAGGAAATTGCTTACAAAAAACTACTGCGACCAATCCTGCAATAGTTTGTTCATATGTGTGGTATCCAGCCCAAAATTGTCTAAAAGGGCTATTTATTGAACATACGCAAAGAAAGTCAACACAAGTGATCAGAGGTTTGTTTGAAAACGGCAGGAAATCATAGGTTTGTTTGAAGGCGGCAGGGAATCGCAGAAATGGTAGGAAACGTGAACTGGCACATGCGTGAAAACAGAGGCACAATATCTCGCGAAAGTCTGCTTGCATACTAGAACCAGTATTAAGTAACGAATTTTGGAATACTATGTATAATGGTCTTCATTACCATCTCTAAATAGTAAAGAGATTTAATTTCTTATAAATTGCAATTGTTTCAAAGAAGTAATTCTTATGCCCAAACAGCAATGCATTGACAAAACACGAGAGTACAAAGAATATATCAGAGCATGGAAATGCGGAACGAGGCACTCAACTTTAGCAGAACATTTGAGAGAAAATAACCACAAACCTACTACAAGAGAACATTATATGAAAATGATTAGAATAAATAATGAAAGACGTCTCCTAACACTACTGGAAAATTATCATATATACAAAACAAAGGCTGAAAAGAAACAACTACTAAATGACCAAGTAAATATGACTAACAACTCACTGTTTATACTGATTGATCAAATAATAGACAGAAATCCCAACAAATGATTACACATTGATTCCTCTCATTAGTATATACAGGAAAAAATAATAATAATGATAATAATAATCATTATTATTATTTTTAAGAATAAATGAATGAATAAAAAGGTAATAAAATAAAATAAGTAACTTTCAGTTTATTCAAAAATAAAGAATCTCTCCTTCTCTAGTACACACACAGACACACACACAACAGTTGAATGCAGAAAACTGAGAATGTTGGTAACACTTAGAAACCAAACGAAACTGAGTATTAAAAAGATGGCAGTTACAGTGATGTGTAACGTAAACAGTGAACTGTAAGATGTGCACCTGGTTGCCAGATGAGAAAAAGCACTTTGCTTAGATGCAATGAATAAGAAGTTAGCTGTAAGTACCTTTCCATTTCATAAAGAAACGTTAAGGAAATGTTTTTAAATCTATAACCTTGATGTGAAACCATAACCTATGTGTAAAAATGGAGAAATCACGTAAAATTTTAGGACACCCACTGAACATGCCTTGTAAAAAAGGCGAAACGTGTCTGGGCGCATAAATAAAAATAAAAAAATTCTTTGAAACAACTGCAATATACACTCCTGGAAATTGAAATAAGAACACCGTGAATTCATTGTCCCAGGAATTTTATTGACACATTCCTGGGGTCAGATATATCACATGATCACACTGACAGAACCACAGGCACATAGACACAGGCAACAGAGCATGCACAATGTCGGCACTAGTACAGTGTATATCCACCTTTCGCAGCAATGCAGGCTGCTATTCTCCCATGGAGACGATCTTAGAGATGGTGGATGTAGTCCTGTGGAACGGCTTGCCATGCCATTTCCACCTGGCGCCTCAGTTGGACCAGCGTTCGTGCTGGACGTGCAGACCGCGTGAGACGGCGCTTCATCCAGTCCCAAACATGCTCAATGGGGGACAGATCCGGAGATCTTGCTGGCCAGGGTAGTTGACTTACACCTTCTAGAGCACGTTGGGTGGCACGGGATACATGCGGCCGTGCATTGTCCTGTTGGAATAGCAAATTCTCTTGCCGGTCTAGGAATGGTAGAACGATGGGTTCGATGACAGTTTGGATGTACCGTGCACTATTCAGTGTCCCCTCGACGATCACCAGAGGTGTACAGCCAGTGTAGGAGATCGCACCCCACACCATGATGCCGGGTGTTGGCCCTGTGTGCCTCGGTCGCATGCAGTCCTGATTGTGGCGCTCACCTGCACGGCGCCAAACACGCATACGACCATCATTGGCACCATGGCAGAAGCGACTCTCATCGCTGAAGACGACACGTCTCCATTCGTCCCTCCATTCACGCCTGTCGCGACACCACTGGAGGCGGGCTGCACGATGTTGGGGCGTGAGTGGAAGACGGCCTAACGGTGTGCGGGACCGTAGCCCAGCTTCATCGAGGCGGTTGCGAATGGTCCTCGCCGATACCCCAGGAGCAACAGTGGCCCTAATTTGCTGGGAAGTGGCGGTGCGGTCTCCTACGGCACTGCGTAGGATCTTACGGTCTTGGCGTGCATCCGTGAGTCGCTGCAGTCCGGTCCCAGGTCGACGGGCACGTGCACCTTCCGCCGACCACTGGCGACAACATCGATGTACTGTGGAGACCTCACGCCCCACGTGTTGAGTAATTCGGCGGTATGTCCACCCGGCCTCCCGCATGCCCACTATACGCCCTCGCTCAAAGTCCGTCAACTGCACATACGGTTCACGTCCACGCTGTCGCGGCATGCTACCAGTGTTAAAGACTTCGATGGAGCTCCGTATGCCACGGCAAACTGGCTGACACTGTCGGCGGCGGTGCACAAATGCTGCGCAGCTAGCACCATTCGACGTCCAACACCGCGGTTCCTGGTGAGTCCGCTGTGCCGTGCGTGTGATCATTGCTTGTACAGCCCTCTCGCAGTGAGTCTGACACACCGCAGTGAGTCTGACACACCGGTGTCAATATGTTCTTTTTCCCATTTCCAGGAGTGTACATACAGCTGCTGCGAAAATGGTCACTACAAGAAACGTGTTCAATTTTTTGTTTGTTTGCAGGTAGCGTGGAGTCTCGATGTTTCTGGTTTCGCAATTACGTGTTTCCCATATATTCACGCCTAGTAAACAACAAAGAAAAGCTGTTGCACAATGTATCGATCCTAGATTCATTTTCCCCATCCGCTCATAGCACGACTGCGGTCGGACCACCTATTCCTCTTAGTTGTGTTGGTTCCAATGGCTCCTCGCATACACTTCTCCCAGTTTTTAATAATTTTCACAAGCAAACCCTTTGTTGAAAGTGCTGTTTTAGGTTTCTCATTGTCGTTTATTTTATTTATTGAGTGTTTATTTTAGCACCCTAAAAATGAAATATGCACTTTGAATGTTAGAAGCACTGAATAACTTGAGAAACGATAACCAATTTAAAAGGAAAGCGCTACTGTATACGGCGTCGGTGAAGTTAGTGTTGTTGACTGCGAAGGAACCGAATTAAAGTGGAGTATATGAGAAAAATTGCCACCACAGCTGTATCTTGAGAATGCCTTTATTCCATCACACGACTAGTTTCGGGGACACATTACCACCATCCGCAGGCCCCATCACTGCCAAAAGATTAATTTGATTTCCTAGGCGTATTTACTCTGGGATCCTTGTTACTAGCACACGAGTGACAGAATAAAGGCATTCTCAAGATGTGGTGGTATATATAGTCCGCTCGAGTCCCTCGTTTACGCAGTAAGATGAACATCCATAAATTAAATAATTAATCGAAAGAAATGTTATGAAATATCAGTTAACCGAAAAAAGCTATAGGAAAGTTGGGAGTTTGAAAAAACAACTGAGGTGTTTTTTGACGTGGTCTATTCTTTTCAATATCGTTTTACGTCTTTTTCTCCACACAAATTCCGATAGTCCAAGTTTTCAATAGTTCCAGGTGATCCGGCTCCCATTCACCTCGAACTATCGGGACTCTATTAGACATGTCTGTGCTCCTGGTACACTTCGGAATCTTCACGCTACTGACCCGTAGCACGGCACAACAAACTCACGCAATCCATCGTTATAGGTGAAGTGGGCTGCGTCGTGCGACGATATACGTCGATCAATCATCTCGTGGAATGCGGGAGAACTGCCGGACGTGAAGATTACCTTACTTGTGAAACCGACTACATCTACTGAAGTAATTCCTTTTGTAAGGTGTTGGTGAGATGTGATCTGCTGCTACAGTCGCTGGCGGAAATAAACGATGGGAACCTAGTTTCTTCAAAGATAAAGCGCGGATCAGCATTTGTAATGCCGCTCTATTTCGCAAATTGCGAACACAAGATCACAGGGGAGGGGAGAGAGAGAGAGAGAGAGAGAGAGAGAGAGAGAGAGAGAGTTTTTACATGCGTGTTCCCTTTCATCAAGAGAGAGAGTGTTGGTACATGTGTGTTCCTTTTCATCAACGAGTTTTTGCGGTTCAGTCTCTCGCTGTTCATAAAGCACGTGATCGCAATTGCAGAGTAAGGTCACCTACAGTAAAGTGTTTCTTTTTTGTACTTTTCAATTAGAATTCAGAGATCACTGCTTCTAAAATACGTCTTACAACTTGATGGACACTTGTGACAAGTGAAGGCTGTTCGGCAGACAGGAACTCTACGTGTATTTCCAGCGTCGTGGTTTTTATTTGAGCTGGCCTTGTGCGCTGTCGAGAGCAATGGATTTAACACATCCGAGGCGGCACACGCTCGATCGAGTTCTTCCTAGAAAAGCATGCTACAAATGAGGCCATGACGCCACATATATTGTCTTTGTTTGTGTAAATTGTTTCATAGCGCTAGCAGCTCTCTCTGATAACTCCGGGAATGAGATCGTACGTTCTAGGTGCTGCGATCAAAGCCCGTTTGAAGCGATGTTCACTGATACGGTTTATTGGTAGTTCGTAGAAAAGGTAATAAACAACAGTACCGCTCTAAGCAGATATACTAATCTAAACACAGGAATGCTATACAGCACAGGTTTTAAGAGACCAACGCGTATGCTTTTATTTACTCTTCTCATACAAATTTGCGGAAGACATTCAGTTCTCATCCCCAAAAGGTAAAATTCGTTGTAACAAATTTCTTCGTGTCCTTCATTGATCGTATCAGATATGTTAACAGTAACCACCACAGTATTTTGTTATATATCAAGAGGTGTTACGTGATGGTTTTATGAACAATTTACTGAAATAGTTCTGCTCTCGTGAATAAGTTGAAGTGAAAGTATTATTCCGATGATTTTCTAAATTTCCTTGACGAACTGACCAAATTCTTACTCATCTTTCTACAAATGACGAGTGGTATTCCATTCGCTTTTGTTCACTTGATGTTGTACACACACGCACGCACACACACACACGCGCACACACACACACACACACACACACACACGCACACACACGCACGCACACACGCACACACACGCACGCACACACACACACCCACGCACACACGCACACACACGCACACACGTACACACGCACACACGCACAGAAACACAGATTCAAAACCCAAAATTCAGGTCACGGCCGTGAAAATGACTCTCCTAGCGAGAACAGTTGTTGCGAATTAGCGAGAGCTTCGGAGTAGATAGGTAATGGTACGAAGCCTGAGCAGACAACCCGTACACAAACGCTATCTCTTCAAAAGTATCAGGATACCTCTATGTAATACGAAATCGATCACTAGATGTCAAGCTGCGCTGAGGGGCTGCGCGGTTTGAGCTGCTATGCACCGATTTCCCGGTCCCTCCAGCCGGGGCTTCGAGTCCTCCCTCGGAAATCGGTGTGTGTGTATTGTTCTTAGCATGAGTCAGTTGAAGTAGTGTGTGGGTATAGGTGAAATCCCTTGACTAGCACGACAAAGTGGGTAAGGTTATATTTGTGGAAAGGAGCAAGTAAGTTGCTGTCAGTTACACTCAACATATAAATATAATTTTATAGGTTAAAACACACAATGACATAAGCAAGACTTAAAAACTCTCAAGGTTTTAACGAAACAGCTCCTCTGATTTGATTTAAATCGGCTGAAAGCCACATACGAAAATCCAGTGCCTAGGGCCTAAGCAAGGAATTGAGCTGCAAGACTTCTTTTGAGAGTTTCCCTTCTTTAAAAATTTCTTTTCTTCAATAAAAATAGGCTGAAGGACACACATTACGCAAGAACAGTGTTACGGCTGAAGGCCAAACCAAAGGTTTTCAATGTAAATCCTAAATAGGCTGAAACCCGGCTGCAGGCCGCATATCAACCAAACAATTTAACGGCTTAAAGCTTAGAAAGACGGGCTTTCAAGCTGAGGCACTTAGCTTAAAACATTTCATACAAATTCGGCTGAAGGTTTCCTAACAAACAAAACAATGTTATGACTTAATGGCAAGACCAAGATTTAGAATTTTCAGTTTAAGAGAGTATAAAACTCGGCCTAAGCCACACACCATGGAGAAAACAATTTCACGGCGTAAGGCCCGAAGAGAAAAAAGCCTACAGTTTTAATAAGCTTAAACTCAGCTGAAGGCCACACAGAGTACATAACGCTAAAAGGAAATACTATGAAAAACACAAGGAGCGGCGCTCAGAAGGTTCCAAGGATCGACCTGGGAAGGTAACACTAATGCACGTTAAGGTGAGGCAGGCAGCCAGACCAACAACCTCTTAATCGGAGAGCAAAATGCAACCCAACCGAAGGCCAGCCGGCAAGCCAACCTACGAAATCAGTTCTGCTCCACCCGACGAGCAAAATGACAACAAGATGTCAGTAGCTCAATGTTCCGGATGCTCGTGCACAATCCAACCAAGTAAGAATAAACGCCCAAAAAATACACTGCCGAAAACTACGTCAACGCCCAGGGCAGGTAAAAGGAACGTTAACTGCCACAAGGCAGAAGATACCGCTGGTACACTTCAATAATTCAACACCTTTAGCCTTGTCCCGCAGTTACGCAGTGTCAGCCATCGTTAATCGGATTTGGCATGTTAATGTTTAAGGGGTAGCCGGATGCCCTTCCTGCCGTCACCCCGTACCCCCCGGGAGAGAATCAGTGTACCCCAACTGTCTGCGTTGACTGTAATCCGTGGAACAGTGCGAAAATATTCAGATGTCTGCGAGCCGTGTAACTGAAGTGGAACATCCCGGTATTCACCTAGCGGTATGTGGAAAACCGCCTAAAAACAACATCCAGGCTGGCCAGCACATCGGCCCTCGTCGTTAATCCACCGGGTGGATTCGATCTGGGGCCGAGGCCAGGAAGCAGCACGATAGTGGTCTCGGCTACCCTGGCGGGTTGGTGCACTTCATTAATGAAGGAACAAATTAAATTATGTTAAACCCCATCCAAGAAAACGGCTGGAATTCTGACTTCAATGTACACACGTTGTTGCTCGTGGGAATCTCACAGAAAGCAACAACCAGGCTCACACAAAGAGAAGTGATCGCAGTTGAGGCTTAATAGTAGGTTAAGTGAGCACTCAACTTTACAGTCCAAGGTCGGTAGGCGACGAACTTCGTAAGCCTCGCAACAAGAGCCTCACAACTCCAATAACGTGTGCGTGGCGCCAGCTGCTCTGGCCCACGCGACGGGGACCTCCCTGCTGCTTTGCGCCAACCGACAGTCTGCACTGCTGGTCCGTCTCTGAATGACTACACTACTGGTCCGTCCACAACTCTGACATCTCTGCACGGGCAAGGCAGCAACCCACGTCCGGCGAGATGACCAACAGAAGGGGACCAGAAGCGGTCAGAGAACGAATTAGACGTCGCCCGATGAGACAACCGACCGAACGACCAACCCACTGTCGTCCCCGCTCAAATCTCCTTCCGTCGTACAATGCGTGTGTTGTCAGTGGTCGGGTGAGTGCTGGCTGTCCGCGCCTCACCGGCGCTACGTCCCCGACTTCACAGCTGCTGCGTCCCGACTGAGCTCCCAACTGAACTGACTTCCTTCGGACGGACGACGTCCCAGAGGCACTGGCTAGGACCGAACCATGCAGAGGAAACACATCCAACATCCCTGCACAGGAAGGCACAGACCCAAATACACGTCATCAACGAGGCGACCGACCAAACGACCAATCAATGGTCGTCCCCGCTGGCACTGGCAGCACGGATCTCACTGGGGCTCCGTCCCCGACTGCACTGCTGCTGCGTCCCGACCGAACTGCAGGTCCGACTCTAACTGAACTGCCAGACACACGACGACCCGGAAATACTATCGGTTGCTCCAGAGATGGTACGACAGTGCAGTTATCGATAAGCGCTGCTGCTGCCACTCACGGGCAAGTAAGGCAGTAGTTAGTGATACCAGTAAAAGGAATAAAAAATCGAGGCGGCAGTACCGTAAAAGAAGATGATAAACAGTAAATGGCATGAACGCGAGCAGCGCACGGCTCAATAGGGACCGATGACCTCAGCAGTTTGGTCCCTTACGAATTCGCACGAATTTTGAACATTTGAACACTAGATGTCACGAGTGGTGGACCCCGCAGCATAAAAGCAGGCAGATGTGTTGTGTTGTGTTGTCAGTAGAGAACTAGTAACAGCACGATGGTTTCGTCACAAGCTCAGTGGCCTAGAACGTGGAACAGGCATTGGCTGTCACCTGAGTAACAAATCTATCAAGTACGTTTCTGCCATTCTACAGTTGCCGAAGTCGACTGCTGGTGATGCGGCTGTGAAGTGACAACGTGAAATAATAAGGACAGCGAAATCAAGAAGAGGCAGACCTCATGTACCAACGGACATCAACCATAAGGCGTCGGGGAGGAGAGAAGCAAAAAATGGCGTGAAATCAGCGGAAGGAGCCACTAGCGACTTCTAAAGTGTTGGAGCCCACGTAGCAGATTGGCTGTATGCAGGGGGTTAAAATGAATGGGACAATGGTCGAGCAGCTCCTCATAACCCACGTATTTGTGTAGTCAGTCATAAGCGACGCTTGAAGAGGTGAAAAGAGCGACGCTACTGGACAGTGGATGAGAGTAAACAAGTGACTGGAAGTGATGAATCACGCTCCAGCCTTGGGAAATCAGATGGAAAGATGTGGGTGTGGCGAACGTTACTTCCCACCGTGTGTAGTGCAAACGGTGAAGAGCAGAGGTGGTATTACGGTATGGTATTTTTTATGTTAGAGTGTGCTCTTCTTACTCCATTCAGCAAAATGATAAACGCTGAAGTATTGTAAGTAGGCTGTTTAGGTTCTTATATTGGTAACGCCGCAGCCACATAGCGCTCTGTATGAAAATCACTGGCTGTGGTGTGTGCAGTCTATGGCTAGTTTGCATTGTTGTCTGCCATAGTAGTGTTGGGCAGCTGGATGTTAACAGCGCCTAGCGTTGCGCAGTTGGAGGTGAGCCGCCAGCAGTGGTGGATGTGGGGAGGGAGATGGCGGAGTTTTGAGATTTGTAAGACTGGATGTCATGAACTGCTATATACATTATGACTTTTGAACACTATTGAGGTAAATACATTGTTTGTTCTCTATCAAAATCTTTCATTTGCTAACTATGCCTACAAGTAGTTAGTGCCTTCAGTAGTTCGAATCTTTAATTTAGCTGGCAGTAGTGGCGCTCGTTGTATTGCAGTAGTTCGAGTAACGAAGATTTTTGTGAGGTAAGTGATATGTGAAACGTATAGGTTATTCTTAGTCAGGGCCATTCTTTTGTAGGGATTTTTGAAATTCAGATTGCGTTGCGCTAAAAATATTGTGTGTCAGTTTAAGCACAGTTTTGTATAATTTTTCCAAGGGGACGTTTCAGTATATGAACACATTTTACAGTATAGAGTAGTAGAAGAACAGTTGTGAGATGATGACTGTATCAACATGACGATGCACACTGTCCCTTACCAGAAACAGTGAGGCAACGGTCAGTAGAAAACGGCATTCTTGAAATGCACTGGCCTGCCCCGACGTGGAACCAGTGCAACCCCTTCGGGTTGAATCAGAACGTCTGCTTCGCTCCAGAGAATTGTGTTCAATGTTACTACCTTCCCTGATTTCGGTTGTGCTAGGGCACAGACAATCAGATACATCACTGAAAGTGTCCCTAGCAGAGGTCCTACTTTCATAAAGGATAAGGATGGACACACCCCATATGAATGTCCATTATTAGATGTCCGGATACTTTTGATCGGATCGTGTATCTTTCACCGAAACAGATCCGTCTAATACGCGTTAGCTTCAATTTCATGCAACGTAATTACATTTTACATGTAGATAAAAGTGCAACGTACGGGGTTATAATGACTATGGACTTTCTTGTTTCATTACTACTATCTGACCCCGTCTCTGTTTAAATGCACCTACATACCCCGAGTATCGTTTGCATTGACTTAATATGGTAATTTGTTTTATTAATAAAACTCTTATTCTACCAGTAGTCTGCTACCTGCGGATGTGATAACGCTTTGATTATGGTCTGTTATTGAATCTTACATTTATTCATTAAAAAACAGGATGTGCCATATTGCTAACCTAAAACAATATAATCAAATTATTTCCCTAAAATGACTACCCTACCATAGGCGCAATAGAGACTCGATCCCTAATCGTCCCATTCCCTAACTTACATAGGTTAATACTGACCACGCAAGTGGTTTTACTGAAGCTTCACCTAGACGAACACAGAATCAGAGAGCTCAATCAAGGAGCTAGTGGAACGCACACGCACTTTCAGTTACAGTGCCCTGCTCTGCCAGCTGTTTGCTCTAACATCGCCATAATTACGCACCCGTTACGACCGTCGTTCCAGGCACCGGCGTGATGTCGCCTTTCCCCTGTGAGAGCTCTTGCAGAGCAGACACTCAGCGTGCGCCTCGCTCCACCGCCGACACCAGAGTCGTAATCTTGTTGCCGCCAAACTGTGCCGTTCGTCGCACATGTATCCAGACGCGTTTTTGGGCCAATCAGGACTCTGAATTTTCGCGCTGTTCTTGTTGCCGCCAAACTTTGCCGTTCCTCTCACATGTATTCCTACGCTTTTCGGCCACCCACCTTTGATGGGCGGGCCGTATTTGCGTCCAGTTGTCCCGCAACGGCGGGAAACAGTCTCTCTCTGTCTCGCACGTACGCCCTCCTTCCACCTGTGAGTTCTCAGGCTCCCCCCTATACCCCCTGTGGTCACAAGTGCCACTCAACCGACAAAGCAGCCGCTGTCTGAAGCACCGGCCAGCTGCCGGCCACCTCGCTTGTTGACATCACAAACAACTCTTTCCTGTGTCCGTCCAAACCATCTTCCCAATGATAAGATCCACGGTTATACAATCTAACGTATAAGTATTAACCTTGATACTAGTATCGTTCTGTCAAATGGCTCTCTCTATAGGCGTGGCATTTGTCATATATTATTTTCTGAATAAATATCACGTAAGGTGCTAAAATCTGCCACCTTACAACAGCAGGTTACCAATGTACCCCTGGAAAGTAGTTTTGTTTAGTACAGTGAATGACTGCCGCTGGTGTATTTAACCACCTCTTCCACATCTTTTCTTATAATTCTGCACGTTATTTTACGCTTACTTCAGCGGGGACCAGCTGTTAGTCTTTACACTTAGCGTTGGTAATCTGTAAGTTTTCTTCCATTTTGCCACAGCTTTGTAATGCTACAACCTCCCTGCACACAAAAGCAGCCACCTTTGAGCGCACTCGATGACTTCCAGTAGGGCTCCATACATATGACACAGCCTTCTGTGCCGGCCGGTGTGCCCGAGCGGTTCTAGGCGCTTCAGTCTGGAACCGAGCGACCGCTACGGTCGCAGGTTCTAATCCTGCCTCGGGCATGGATGTGTGTGACGTCCTTAGGTTAGTTAGGTTTAAGTAGTACTAAGTTCTAGGGGACTGATGACCTCAGATGTTAAATACCATAGTGCTCAGAGACATTTAAACCATTTGAACTGCCTTCTGATGTGCTCCCTCCGCGTCTCATACACAGACCTCTTATCCTCGTGCACATCTGGTAAGTTACAGGGATGGCTGTATACTGCACCATCTAATACGTAGCATAGTAACTTTGATCAGTTAAATAAGGAACCCACCGGCCAATACTTCTTCCATGCCTCATTCATACTCAAGGACATCTCTTATTTTGTGCACGTGTGTGGTCAGTTGCACGTGTGGCTGCATATTGCACAGTCTAACACGTAGCAGAGTAGCTTTGATCAGTTACAATAAAGGATGAACCCCATTGTATCCGAATCTTCAGTGCCATTGACTTTAAAAGGTGCTGTCTGTTTCCAGAAATATATTACTTCGAGAAACGTCTGCGGTTGTAGAGACGCCACTGAACACGACTACCACATTACTTCGAAGTATATACTTAATTGCTCATTCAAGTATACACTTACGAGGCAACACTTTACCACCACTACCCACTGTGTGGTTAACTGCCTCCTGATAGTGTTGCAGGCGTGTGATGTAGTAAGGAATGGCTACAAAATAACGAGACGGATACTGTCACAGAACAAGTACGCAAGGACCAAAAATGAATTAACAATGGCTGTGAAGCGTGAATCCGTTTCAGTCGAATGTTGCATCTCTGGTGTCTGTATACAAATCTATGTGTCTGTTTACAAATCTATGTGTTCGTGGCCTTCGTTTGTGTTGCTTGTTTGGCTGGAAAAATGGTAAGCGTAATAATAGAGCAACAAATTATCGCTTCACCTGAAACAGAAAAACTGCTACTGAACCTATCTGTTACTAAAAGAAGACTGTTTACCACGCACCCGAGTTTTTGAGTGGTTCAAGTGTTACCAAGATAAAGGAGAAGACGTTGAAGATGACACAGGCCCAGGACGCTGTTAAACATCATAAACGGATAAAAATATCGAAAAAGATTGATTCAGTCCGATCGACAATTGAGAATTCGATTGTAAGGGGTTCACCACCCTGCTTGAGCAAATGAAATCTCGATGTATTGCTCAACTGCTAGAAAGACAATTCACACGCGCTGCCTGAGATATAAAACATCCTTGCCCCTGTTAAAAGAGATCTGCAATAGAGTCGCAGGTCACAGCAGTCTGCCGCAGTTGCAGTCGCTCTCTGCTACAGTGTAGTTGTAGTCTGTCGCTGGTACAGTGCATTTTATAGTTAATAGTTGTTTAAGTCACAGTGCACAACAAATTGTAAAATTTTATTATACGGAACTAAATAATAATTGTGATCAGCCATAGAGTTAAATGATACCGTGAAATGAGCTGATGATGAACAAATTAATAATTGTTAATATAATGAAAAATCAACCGTGTAATTAAGTCAACTGTCTATTGTAAGGGAAATTTTATTATTTTTATTGGCATGCGCGTAGTTAAGTCATTTGTCTGCGATTTTAATATGAATTTGTTTCAATCTTTTCTTTTGTGATTCGACAGCACCAGTCGACCGAGATTTGTAATATGTTCAGTTTTCCCGTGTAATGGATTGTAAATCTTTATCAATAACGTAAAAAATTTTTCAACTATAATTGTTTTTACCAGTCAACAATAAAAGTATAATTTCCCCTTAAGTCGTTGCCAGCCCAATCCAGTCATTTATCTAAATTACAATATATTCCAGAATTTTTGTCTGATCATAGTCACGTGTTCTTTAGCAATCAGACGACCAGCTGTGCAGCTGTGTCACTAAGTAAAGTCAGTTTTCCTCGTAACTGAGATCTCAAACAAATTTTATCCAGTATTAGTAGATGGGCCAGCATTGCATTAAGCTGTGCCATCTACGAGAAGATATATAGACAGCGTTATCCGGCGACACCACCACGAGGTATGATTTTTTTTTTGTTTATTTATCATGGAGAGATTCACATTGATTTCACAGGGCCATGACGTAGCGCTGCCTACGTCAAATTTATCAGTGTTCCGTGAGTTAAGATCTATCAGTTTTCATGCGCCAAAATTTAATTATACAGATTTATTTTTTTTTTTTTTTTTTATTTTCTGTTCGGAAAGGTTACACATCATAATTGTATATATATATTATTTCATTTATACGGGAAGGTTACACGGTCGGTTATTGAAACTCTAGCAAGGTCAATGGCTGCGTAAAACAAATATTACGCAACCAAAAGTATTAATGTAATGGGGTGTGGGAGGAATTTTGATATCAAATTCATACGAAAATTAATTTAATTAATTAATTACCCCCACCCCCACCCTCCAAATGGCCTCATGTTTTTTCCTAGGTATCACGTGGGTCTCCGCCCCCTCCCCACCCACCCCCCTAATCCACTTACCCTTTAGGCAGGAATTTCAAATTTTGGTGGGACATTCAAGAAACGGCGGCAATTTCTAAAATGGCGGGAATTTCTTAGTTCCAGGGCCGTGCTAACGTCCCACCCTATCCTCCCACCCGGAAATTGGCGGAAAATTCAAGATACCAGAGCCCTTTCTGGCACTCGAACACTGGTCCTTCTGGACGGAAAGCGCAAGTGAACACTCCAACACACGGAAACTGTCCAGATGGAAGGAGGGACGGGTAGTTTAGTATAGTTTTTTTTATTTTCGTTGGGAAAGTGAAGTAAAGATCCGTCCTAATTACAAGCATATGCATAGCGCTGCATGAGGAGAGTGTAAAATCACAATACAGCTTAAAAATTTATGCTCTCACATAAAGGGTGTTACTCCTCTCAGATTAACTTCCACAATACCATTCGAGCCTAGTGGAAGTCATTCTCAAACTCTACATAGGATGATCTCTTCACCCACAAACTGGTAGGGAAAAGGCTGGAGTGAAAGGTACTATATTTTTGGCGGGATCAGATGAGATGCTGGTGTTGGACAGAGAGGGGTTTAATAAGTGTATTACCTGTAAGCATATAGCTGAGTATTGTGTCTATCAGTTCCACAGCAGAGTTTGCTACAGACTCCTCCTGCTGCACTGCTGGACTATCACCCTGCAGCCAAGGTAATCGGAATTCATGAAAGCCAAAAGACACCAACATAACCGATGGAAAATGCTTCACTGTTCTACTTAAACATCGAAATTGTTGTGAAAAAAGCCAGCAATTGTAACCAAAGCATCATAATGCCACATATTTACTGGGAATTAGGGAAAATCGTCATTCCGAAAGAGCCAGGAGAGAGTGGCGGCAGTTGCACGTGTGTTCTCCTTAATGTGCGGCCATGAACTAACTTAGAGCCACTCTTACTTCCCCTAATCCCTCCCTGTCCCCACCGTAGGCATGGATAAGGCCTGTTCTATCTTGCCGCTGATGGTCCACAAAGAGATCCATCTGGTGGCAGTGACATAATGTCTCCGGTCTGTACAGCCCAGGCCTCCTGCATCCCATTAAACGCATTTCTCAGAAAGACTGACATCAACGAAATTCCAGAGAACTCTCCAGATCGCTTTATCAAACTGACGGCCGCTACCACTTACATGCAACACCTATGCTGACCGCGGCCCCCTGCATTATCTGGGAGCAGAGTCTTACTCCAATGCCTTCCTGGCGGATCATGTGGCTGGGCGGTCCCGGCGGTCGGTCGGTAAGCACTAATGATACCGACACATAAAAGAGGGTGCGACGCCAGTATTCTACAGAGCAAAGCGAGATAAATGATAGCTACCCTGACGGCGACTTGTTTATCTAAATTACAGCTGCGCCACATGCCCCCCACACTGCCAGCAATCGATCATTGCAAGCGTCTGCCATTCTACTATTAACCCACGTCACTGAAACAATTGTACTTAACATCAACACACTTCCTGTAAACGAGCATCGTGTAGAAAAGAACGCAGTCACGACATCAATAAATGTCCTTGAGCTGTGCTGCGGATCCCCTTAGTGCTGTCTGCGGGTTCCCGCTCTCTGTTGCAGGCCCGATCGTTTCATTTAGTTGGCATGGTTATTGTTGTTGGTCTTCTTCTCGTGTTGACAGGCACCACTCGGTTTCGCAATTATTGTCTATCCGCTAGTAGCAGCAGCGGCGGTTATCGATGTGTAGTACTGTTGCACTATCTTTGTGGCGACATCAATTTTTTTGCCAGGTCGTATGAGTGTGACACTTCGGTTGGGGACTGAGGAGGAGTCAGGCGCGAGCACGCCGGGACCGCTAATGACTGGCATGGACTGATAGACGGAAGGGCTGTGGTCGCGAGAGCGCACGACCTCGTCGTAAACCGGATCCGGCATGCCTTAAGATGAGTGCATTTCGATCTAAATAGAGGAACCTCCACCATTGTGATATCTCGTGTTTCTCCAGTGACATCGTTACGTGTTGCTGTTCGTAGTGTCGCTGAGAAGAAGAGCAGCGAGTGGAGTGCTACTGTTTACTGCGTTCAACTTCTTACAATTTAAGTTCAACCAGCGGTAATTTTTCTTGCCTGGTGGCCGCTAAGGCCGCAGTTACCTGCCGTGGGGGTTAGTGTATGTAACGGCAGTGTAGGTTTCCTCGCCATGCTGCTGCTGTCTGGTAAGGCGTGTAGTTTTGACGGCTTTCTTGATTGTAGGCCGGTTGGTGATTCTTCTGCTCTGGTGGCAGTGGTTCCTTTCTCGTTCCGGGCTCTCTAAGCACAGTATTCTGGGGATGTAGTGCCGGCGGCCGGTTTCGGCTTCGGCGTATTGCTCCGTCGTTGCATTTGGTTTATTGGACATCAGGTAGCTTCAGAAAGAGTATCATTAGTTATTCGTTAGACTGCCAATAGTCTGAATTACCATCTTGTGAAGAGAATGCAATTTTTGGTTGCGTATCTCATCACTCTCGAAAGTGTTTGTTGTCAGACCTTCTCAAAGATCGAATCCGGGGGCAAAGTCTGTGACTGGATCTCGTGTTTTATTATTTTATTATTTATGACCATACCTTGCAACGCCTACATTAAATGTTATGTATGTCTAGTTAAAAGTTCTGGTCGCCTTCTGGACTAAACCTAGCAGTGTCACAAGGCTACTATCATCTGATTTCATCCGATTGTTGGTCAGTTTTTTTTAACTATCCTTTGTTTGTATTTGCTGTTTTACAGCAGGTTTCTAATTTTTTAATGTAATTGCCGTTCCTGGCGTGAAGGGCTTCATGATTGTGGTCATTTCCTTTGCAAAAGATAATTCTATATTGGTATTTTAGCAGTAAGCCTTAAAACCTTATTTACTGCCATTCATAGCGTCTGATACCTTTTGCTGTGTTTGTGGCCACTTACTTTTTAATATTTCAATATCTGTAAGTTGTAATTGCAGCTAGTTCTTAAACATTCTTAATTTATTGCTATTCTTCGCGTATAAGGTCTTCATCCGTGATCAAAGAGGCTAGTTTTTTAAACATTATCTGTATCTGTATTTTATGGTGATTTGCTAAATTTTAACGCACTGAAAATACTATTATTTATACAGTTGTTTATTCCTTCATTAATAACGTGTGGTATTTTTTAAATTTATTGTAGAGTCTGAAATTACTGTTTTAAAAATAAATGTGTGTAACTGTAAAAGGCAACCAATAGCAACTGATTACGGCCCCGTCCACAATCGTAACTGAATCCTGCCTTCCCTTGTCTACTACCAGGGTCTCATTCCTGTTTCCACTAAAATAGGAGCAGTCCATTTTGTCGTGGTTGGCAGGAGAGCCAACACAGGGTTACTAAAGGAGGCCGAAATGCATGCGTCTCAGCTCACGCAGGCTGGCGTGAGGTCTGGAACATGACAAGGGAATTAGAATTGAGAAAAACGGACGTAGCTAGTGGAATGGTTAACTTTTATCCATTAATGGAGAACGTCGCTCTTTATGGTACATGACTCACAATATCAATAGTACGGATACTGGCGTCTTGCTAGGTCGTAGCAAATAACGTAGCTGAAGGCTATGCTAACTATCGTCTCGGCAAATGAGAGCGTAGAAGTCAGTGAACCATCGCTAGCAAAGTCGGCTGTACAACTGGGGCGAGTGCTAGGGAGTCTCTCTAGACCTGCCGTGTGGCGGCGCTCGGTCTGCAATCACTGATATTGGCGACACGCGAGTCCGACGCATACTACCGGACCGCGGCCGATTTAAAGGCTACCACCTAGCAAGTGTGGTGTCTGGCAGTGACACCACACATTTTCTTTTAGCTTTATGAGTAAAATTAGTATAGATTTTATATTTGACTGCAAGGCGCTCGCATCTGTGTCTCGTCCCTCCTCCTGTTTCGCAACACCCAAATAGGAGCAAAAAGAAAAGAAGAAAAAAAAATTGAACACTGAAGCCGATTATAAATGACCAAGTTGCAGAGATCAGTTCTATACACATGATGGATTTATTAACTTACCTCACGTTTCCTATACATGTCCACTGTACCTAAAATCTAAAAAGAACCTTCCACAATTTTGCTGCGGAAACTATCGATCAATATTGTTACAGTGAAATGCTTTGATAGCAGAATGGCAGACGCTTGCTGTGACGCTATGCTGACAGTGTTGGTTATAGTGCGGTGCAGCTGCAGCCTAGACATAAAAGTCGCTGTCGGGGTAGCCGTCATATACCTCGCTTTGTTCTGCAGACTGCCGGCGTCGCGCCCTATGGCTAGCGCTAGCCGACTGTCAGGGCTACGCAGCCACATGGTCCACTGGGGACACATTGGACTGAAGACTCTGCTCCCCTATACTGGAGGGGGAGGGAGAGGAGGGGGAGGGGCTGCACTGAGCATAGGTGCTGCGCAGAAGCGGTAGCGATCTGGAGAGTTCTCTGGAATGTCTTTGTTGTTCCAGTGTTTCCGATAAAAACGTTTAATGGCGTGCACGAGGTCTGGTCTCTGCAGACTGGGGACATTATATCACCTGTCACCAGATGGATGCCTTTGTGGACCATCAGCGGCAAGGTAGAGCAGGCCTATATCTACGGTAGGCCTATATCTACGGTAGGGAGAAGGAGGGATTAGAGGAAGTAACAGAGCCCGAGTGCTGTATTTTTTTTTCATGACAGTTTCGTTATGTAATTAGAACAGTGAAGCATTTTCTATCAGTGGTGGCAGTGTGTTTTGGCTTTCCTGCATTTCCGTTACCCAGCCTGAAGTGTCATTGTCGAGCAATACAGGGGGAGCCGACAGTAGCGACGTCTGGAGTCGGGCAGCGGTAGACACTGTCCTCAGCTGTGTTCTTATAGGTAAGACGCTCATTAAAATGTGTGTGAGTTCCTAAGGGACCAAACGGCTGAGGTCATCGGTCACAATCAAGCTCCTCTCTGACACTGGCATCTCATCAGTTGAACAGAGTTCCCTCCAAAAATAAAATAGTATCTTTCACTCCAGTCTTTTCCCCGCCAAGTTGTAGGTGAAGGGACAATCCTATGAGACTACGCAAAGTCTGAGTATGTTTGCCACTAGGTTTGAGTTTTCCCAGCAGAATAACACAAGTTTTTCGGTGAAAATAAATAAATATGTACGTTTTACAGCAACAGTCCCCTTACCTTATAGCAACACCTCGCATACAAGTGTAGCATAGTCAAATACTGCCCGCAAACAGCAAATTCAGTAACAAAGCGACTTTCGTAAAGGGCAGAATTTTATAAACCGTCACCAGCGGACGAACTTCTCGGAAATGGCGAAGGCGGTAAGTCGGTCAAATATAAAGGCCGGAAATTGAACTACATACCTAGCGATTGCAATTACTATTACGAACAACTTATACTGGAAGAAACAGAAAATGTTGTAGGGAAGGCTAGCTAAAGACAGCGATTTATTAAGAGGTAAAGGCTTGAAAACTATGACGTGTGGCCTTCAACTACGTACCCTTAGACTCAGCGTTGAAATACTGAAGGTTTTGCTGGTTTCTTTGTCCAGGGCGTGGGATATGTAGTTGCCACATTATAAGCCAAATACTGCTGAGTCTGTAATATGAATATACACATGAATCGAATGGGTGAAGCTTCCTATCACTTGGCAATTGGAAATTTTGAATACAACATTGAAATTTGAGAATCAAGTTCGCAATCATATAAAATATTCAAGTAGTTTAAATTATGACTGTGATAGCAGAAGTACCTTTAAGAATGCCATTTATTACTGAAAAATACTTATTGGTGTCGAAGGTCCAGCAATCAAATAAAATATGTTGAATACAGGAAAACAATAGATTCATACTTCACGTAATTAGTTATGAACAACATCATAGCTTGCGAGACATTCACTTCTAAACACATACAACGTCTCCACTGCAGAAGCCACAGACATCTCACAAGTGCACAAGTCGGCAATACGAAATATTTCTATCTCCGGTGACCACGCGCAAACTGCTACACTCTCCCACTCTTTCCTGCGACCGTATGTCGCTGATTCCCATCCAGCCATCTAGCACCCCTCCCCCCCTCCCTCCCCGTGTCCTGCTACCCAATGATCCTCCCCCACTTCCATACAGTCTGCGCAGTAACGATTGCTGTGATTGGCTAGAGCGTTCCCGCCATTTCTCTAAGCCAACACACACTCACAAACATATAAAAATACAACGAAATACTAGATTTACATTTAAATAACTTGAAATTAAATAAATATTTCTACAGCTGGACCATAAACACGCTCTAACAAACATTATTAAATACATAAACAAATCAAATAAATATATATCAAAGGAATATAACAAAAATATGCCATGTCTCTTGTTTCTAAAACACACTATAGATTTAACCAATTTCTTTGTGAATAGTATATATCGGATATGAACGAAGACATAGATGAATAAGTATATTTATAGACATGCTGGTACTATCTTTTCGTGTAACTGTGGAGTACTTATGGCCTGACGCAATTAATAGTAATCGGCCACTTTGACCTCCAATAATTCATCTACCATTCAATAATTCATACCAGTTTAGGTTTCCACTGATAGTGTTATATTGTCTACTAATGGAATATAATTTCTTGCTTAATGTGTACTCTGGATTATCAATAAAGTTCACAACTGGTCAAATTGTAAAATTGTTCTTACAACAGGCGAGTTGTGGCGCCCTGAAAATAATCTAAGTTCGGAGTTGGCGTGGCCGCAGGGACCACTTGACACGCTGGGGCTCGTCATCGACTGCGTGGTGCCGGACATTGGCTGGAGCAAGAGGGGTAGCCCCAAGGCGTGGTCCAGGCAAGCGCGTGGCTCAGAGTTCCATGTTGATGCGGTCGAGGACTGTACTTTGTGTCGATGAAGGAGATGTGTATGCAGGATTAGCAATGGGAAGTTTCATTGCAGGTACACTGTCAGAAATTTTGGTCACTCAGATTGAAAATTATTGTTTAGAAAAGCACAAAGACACAGCAAACAAGACAGTTTATTACAAAAGGTACACCAACAACACCTTGCTTTTGATTAACAGTACGACAAAAGAAATGAATCAAATACTTCCTCAATCAGATGCTTACCTATCCTGCAACCTGAATTTCACAATGGAGCTAGAAAAAACATAGAACTAATAATTTCTTAAATTTGAAAATAATGAACACACGTGCTTTTATACACTCCTGGAAATGGAAAAAAGAACACATTGACACTGGTGTGTCAGACCCACCATACTTGCTCCGGACACTGCGAGAGGGCTGTACAAGCAATGATCACACGCACGGCACAGCGGACACACCAGGAACCGCGGTGTTGGCCGTCGAATGGCGCTAGCTGCGCAGCATTTGTGCACCGCCGCCGTCAGTGTCAGCCAGTTTGCCGTGGCATACGGAGCTCCATCGCAATCTTTAACACTGGTAGCATGCCGCGACAGCGTGGACGTGAACCGTATGTGCAGTTGACGGACTTTGAGCGAGGGCGTATAGTGGGCATGCGGGAGGCCAGGTGGACGTACCGCCGAATTGCGGGTGTGAGGTCTCCACAGTACATCGATGTTGTCGCCAGTGGTCGGCGGAAGGTGCACGTGCCCGTCGACCTGGGACCGGACCGCAGCGACGCACGGATGCACGCCAAGACCATATGATCGTACGCAGTGCGTAGGGGATCGCACCGCCACTTCCCTGCAAATTAGGGACACTGTTGCTCCTGGGGTATCGGCGAGGACCATTCGCAACCGTCTCCATGAAGCTGGGCTACGATCCCGCACACCGTTAGGCCGTCTTCCGCTCACGCCCCAACATCGTGCAGCCCGCCTCCAGTGGTGTCGCGACAGGCGTGAATGGAGGGACGAATGGAGACGTGTCTTCAGCGATGAGAGTCGCTTCTGTCTTAGTGCCAATGATGGTCGTATGCGTGTTTGGCGCCTTGCAGGTGAGCGCCACAATCAGGACTGCATACGACCGAGGCACACAGGGCCAACACCCGGCATCATGGTGTGGGGAGCGATCTCCTACACTGGCCGTACACCTCTGGTGATCGTCGAGGGGACACTGAATAGTGCACGGTACATCCAAACCGTCATCGAACCCATCGTTTTACCATTCCTAGACCGGCAAGGGAACTTACTGTTCCAACAGGATAATGTACGTCCGCATGTATCCCGTGCCACCCAACGTGCTTTAGAAGGTGTAAGTCAACTACCCTGGCCAGCAAGATCTCCGGATCTGTCCCCCATTGAGCATGTTTGGGACTGGATGAAGCGTCGTCTCACGCGGTCTGCACGTCCAGCACGAACGCTGGTCCAACTGAGGCGCCAGGTGGAAATGGCATGGCAAGCCGTTCCACAGGACTACATCCAGCATCTCTACGATCGTCTCCGTGGGAGAATAGCAGCCTACATTGCTGCAAAAGGTGGATATACAATGTACTAGTGCCGACCTTGTGCATGCTCTGTTGCCTGTGTCTATGTGCCTGTGGTTCTGTCAGTGTGATCATGTGATGTATCTGACCCCAGGAATGTGTCAATAAAGTTTCCCCTTCCTGGGACAATGAATTCACGTAGTTCTTATTTCAATTTCCAGGAGTGTATGTCTGATGTCTACCATATACCAACAATGACTGATGCTATTAACGATAACAACTCATATCATCCACATTTTGCAATACACATGCCTTTCTTCAGCTAAATGCAAACAGGATTTTTAAAAATGGTGTTTTATTTTAAAAATTTATACCTACTGTACTTCGAGGTATTCTTAGCCACATGCCTTTATACTCTTTGCTCCTAACGTTTCAGTATCACTGATATTCAGTTTGTTTCTGAATGTCATCCCCATACTCAGTAATTTGGTTTTACATTTAATGGACTGCTGGTGTTTTTCGTAATTTATGTCGTGTTATGATACCATAATATTCGTTTATACCATGGATTATATAATATAACCAATATTGTTTCCGATACTTGTGAATGCAGGTGCCATTTGCTTCCTACCCTACTTCGTGCTTTGTATCCACTGAAACATGAAAGATATTTTGCAGAAATTTTTTATATACTTGAAAGAAAGAAATTTTTATGGTTTTGGTAACTCTCATTTTTAAAAACTTATTGGATTCCACTTTAACTGACACATTGTTTATGTTAACAATTAGTTCGTAACAGCTCAAATTTTCAATCCATCTTTATTAGTTAAAATTATTAACAGAGGTTTCCTAACGTCTTTACCTGGTCATGATCCATTTTTCTCTGAATACTTTGATATGTTGCCATGTAATCTGCTTAATACAAGTAAAATATACACAATCTAGAAAGCGATGTTCTCACACCTTCGTGAATTCATTAATGAATTTCTCAGTGAATGTTGATTGTGTATACCTTTCTTTTCTTTGATTGCTATTCAATTTGGTATCTATGATCGCTGGCTTCCTACCTTTCTGGCGAAATGCAAGGTAGGCATATAGAGACACATTTTTGTTATAGAATGTTGTTTGTAAAGGAACTTATTCTTTATGGATCATACAATTTCAGATTTATTATAACTTCGCATATTTAGTAAACATGACATGATCAAATGTTTTGATGTACATCAGCACTGTTTCTTAAATAAACAGTGCTATACTTACATTAAGTGTCATTAATAAATGATTGACCTGTTGGATAACCTTTTTCAGCTTATTACATTTTATGCAATTTTTGCTTCTTTTATGAACTACTTTTATTATACTGTATAAAATGTCAATAAGTTTTCTTTAGCTCAACACATAGTCTTCTGTCACTGCAGTACATTCGTTAAGTCTGGTATACGAGTTATATTGTATAAGGTTTCTTTGCATATCCACACAAAGTCTCCCATTACTGATTAATTAGTACACACACCAGTAATTAATGTACCTTATGAAACATTTTATGCCATTTGTATTTATTTTAGGACACTTGCAGTGTAGTTCAGGAAATAATTTTAATACGTTTGTATGCCCTCTTGTATCACTTCTCAGGACTCTGGCAAAATATCAGAATTTTATAATTTCTCCCAGATGATTTCCGCTAGGTTGTAGCCAACTACAGAATAATGAAACAAAATCTTTCAGCGGCTTGGTGTGGTTATCTGCAACAAGTTTTACATTCAAGCTAAGCCATACGATTTTAAGGAGCTTTTCACTCGTTTACTGATCTTGCTTGAGAGATGACAGGTTGTATCGCCGCTGGTATCTTGATGCCGCTGTTTTCTTAGAATAATTATTCTGGAGTTTCTGCCTGACGCTCTTGCTGCTGAGCAACTGTATTTATCCAGATACGTGATAGGACCAAATCCGATGAGCGGAAATTGCAACAAGAGCTTGTCTTAGAAGTCTATTAGAAGGCAAAGCGTTTCGTGGAATTCTGTTCTATCATATCAGATCTTCTCCTAAGTACAACCAGAAGGAAACAGACCTGAATAAGCTTTTGTTGAACTCCGTTTATTTTCCCCGGTTATTCGAAGGAGTTAGTAGTGTCCTTTTTCAATCTACAGAAAAAGATATTTCCCATACATAACTTAACTTCGTAAAAACTAGACAGATATTCTCCTATGCCTGCGAGCGACGTGTATAAAATTTTACAAGGTCGTCCCAGGTACCTCTCGGAGGATTTCACATCTATTACGTGGTCGATCGCTGTAACATTATGTAAACTCCTACTGAATTACACTTCCTTTTACTGCAGAACTTGCAACAATTTGTTGCAGAGTTGCTCATCAAAGATAGTAGTGCCTGTAGTTGACATTCAGTAGTTCTGATGAAGTAGATAGTCATTCGAATACATTCACGTAAGTTTCTAATTTTTTTCTGAATCATTTGGAACAAAAGATGGTAAAATTATGGGTCTAGATAATGCATAATCTACAGATGGATTTCTAATTAAAAATTAGTGGTATGTATATTACAGAAGTATGCACACTTTTTTCTTAAAGTAAAGTAGTCTTTACTAATGACTTGATTAGCGTTAGAAAGGAACCCGTTTTTTTGTATGAAACTGAAACAGCTGTGCTAGTTACTACTTTTAAATGGTCAGCTTACGGCCCATACACTCATAAACTACTGTACATTTATAATTCAGTGGTTCACATCTTTTCGATTATGGGTCTGTGATCTGGATCTATACCTTACAGAATCCGAGGATGATTTATGGAGATCAGTTTAACACCTGTACACGAAAGCATAGATGTATTACACAAAGATCGCCCTCGATGAAACCGTAGTTATTGGTTCCAGTGATATCATAAGAGAACGAATATTTCGATTGCAGAGCGCAGGCTTCGGACAAGAATCAGCATCGTAATAACTAGGGTCATTCTAGAAAACGATATGCAGTATAAAATCATAAACTACATAAGAGCCACATGCCTAATAAATAGCATCTTCAGACCACTTCTTGTTAAGTGACACATCAGACTCAAACCATGCAACACTGTGGACATACCTGCCCTCTTATGTGGACACTTCGTAGTGATGAACGGTGACTAATGAGGGCCAAGACGCTGTTTATGAGCAGAAACACTCACTACATACTATGGGACAGAAAAGGAGGAAAGGATGTGACGACGTTCATAAGGACCTCAAATTAAAACTATTTCTGAACACAGTACAGAACTACAGAAAATCTTGTAAATGTGACACACTACGGATGAAGAGCCAGCAGTATCCTTCGAAAAATCCTCTACTATCTATCCCGAAGTAGAGGAGCTATAGAAAGACAAACAAAGAGACTATCTGCGAGTGTAACAGGCCATTAAGCCTAATACTGGACAGGCAGAAAAAGAAGATTATCATCTTTCGTCTATAGTTACATCTGAAATAAATCTTTCAGTGTGCAGTGGAATTTCCGCAGTTTTGAAACTTCCCTTGGAGATTAAAACTACAATATGAATCGGGATCTGAACCCGAAACCGCTGTACGACAGAGACAAAAAAAAAAAAAAAAACGACGTTGGAAGTTTGAGTTTTAATGTATTATTCATGATTGATAATATTCGCTCCAGTTGCAATAATTTTTTATTTTCTTGTAAAAGGAAGCACAACCAGATATCGAGACAACAATTCCATAGTCAGCTTCATAGAATTAACACCTGTTATTTTATCCTTATGGAAATTGTATGCACCCAAAGCTGCGACTGCTGTCCTGAAATCTGGTTGTGCTTTCCCCTTATTGTAAAATAATTTTTTTGTAACTGTAGCCTATATTATCGTTCATTAATAATATACATAACAATTGTGGATGTCCAATAAAGAAACAAGTATAATCTGCCAGGAAGAGTCATAGATTTATATAGCTAAATGAGTGATTTCTGTTCAAGTAAAAATTGAACTACATGGAGTTTATTAACTGACAAACTGGGATGAATCCATATAAAGACGTAATTAAACGTGCACCCATACAGAACTGCATCAGCTGCCACCGCATGCACTAAAATTCATTTAGAATACTTCCACTTCCTTGTATCCCATTGTAAATAAACTAGCGGAAAATAAAAACACAGATACAAAAAACATGTATGGCTCAGGGTATCACGCCAGTAAAACTGGAAATGCTGCCCTTCCAACGTTGCTATCCGATTGTTAAGTACAAAATTGTTGTTTGGCTTCCTCATTAAAAGGTAAGTTGTTTATACTTTTGCAAGTGATGTAGTTGGAACATTAATCAATTATGTACCACCAAGAGTCAGCATTTGATCTGGAAACAGGTAGAACAACATAACATTATTATTTCACTTGATTGTTGCATAATGAAGTCCAGTTTCTTCGTCGTAATTAATAACTTGATAACATTTCCATGCGACACAGTTTATTTTTGACAGATAAGTCAGAATTATTCATAAATTTTCATAGTAAACTCTTCCTGTCAGATCACGTTTAAGTTGTAACAACTGAAATTAACACAAATTATACCTAACTCATTGTCCCAGATTGTACTGTACCGAACTATTCTCGTGCCAAATACTGTCCCATAGTCACAGTCACTGTTGTATATATGAAGACATAACAATCGAAAATGACAAAGCTGTTTTTTAAATAATTACATTAGTTATAATGACAAATTACAAATTCACAATTTTTTATTTGTAACATAATGCTTTACAAGAAGAAATAAAATGTTTGCTATCTGACCTTACAGGCAAAATTTTCCAAAATATGATCTGTATACAATTAGCTCCAAAACTATTTTTTTTAATTACATTAAAACATCAGTTGCTAACATCAGACTTGGCTCAGGAGTAGTTCAGTTGGTTTTTTAGTACGTTATGATGTATAGTACCAAACGACTCTATTTTTACTCTGTTTTCTTCTTAGGAATATTCAAAATGATAATTTTTGCAAAAAAACAGCTACACTACAAAACTGAAATAATATTTTTGTAATTACGACAATATTACATCAGCCAGTCACAAAGTCGTAAGTTCATTATTATAAATTGCTAAAATTTGTAGATACTGAAAAAGACATGTTTATGTCTACTTTGTGGGCACACAATTCATGATTCTTTAATATAATTTTGAATATAGAAAAATAAATGTGATATGTGATCACAAAATACATTGTGGTACAATTATTTTTCTCTTTACTGATTTTCAGGCTGATAGCAGCTTAATACGCTGCTCTACAGCCGAGAGAAAAGGTAAACAAACAATTGTAACAAACAATTAAAAAGGCGATAAAACGATGACTGTTAATAACAATAAAATGGCGGTAATTTGCGGAATGTAAAATATAAAAACACGGTTGACAATGAGGATGAAGATTCACAGGAAGTAGACAGGCCCAATTAAAATGGCAAGGTAAGCATTTCTGAAGAAGAGAAATTTGTTAGCATCGAGTATAGATTTAAATGTCAGGAAGTCGTTTCTGAAAGTATTTGTGTGGAGTGTACCAATGTATGGAAATGAAACAAGAACGATAAATTCTTTAGACAAAAAGAGAATAGAAACTTTCAAAATGTGATTGAACAGATGATTGCTGAAGATTAGATGGGTAGATCACATAACTAATGAGGAGGCATTGAATACATCTGGGGAGAAGAGAAACTTGTGGCGCAACTTGACTAGAAGAAGAGATCGGTTGGTAAGGCACATTCTGAGGAATCAAGGGATTACCAATTTAGTGTTAGAGGGCAGCGTGGAGAGTGAAAATCATAGGGGGCGATGAATACACTAAGCAGATTCAGAATGATATGCGTTGCAGTAGGAGATGAAGAAGCTTGCACAGGATAGAGTAGCATGGAGAGCTGCATTAAACCAGTCTCTGGACCGAAGACCACAGCAACAACAACAACAACATTATTAGTTTCACAGACGTATATTCTATAATATTGGATGTCATGTAAATAGAAGTGAGCTCTTTCGATTGGCTTTATCTACAAAAAAGTTCTCATCACTTGCTGTAAGATATTGTGCGTTTTCTTGTCTCAAGGTTTGTGTTTCTTATGTTATAAAGGTTCTGCACTGAATAGGAACAGTGATCAATTAGGAATGACCTAAGGGATTTACTAAAAAGTGAGGAAACCGAAGTATTTTTTTACTATGTGGAGAACTATTATAAATTTGTATCGCACCATTTGTAATGAAACGTTTGTAAGCCCATGACCTTACTGACTTGATGTGGCAATTTTCGCCGGCTGGAGAACAAGGGATCTGTTGGTAAGGATACGCTACGCTCGCAGGTTCGAATCCTGCCTCAGGCATGTATGTGTGTTATGCTGTTAGGTTAGTTAGATTTAAGTAGTTCTATGTTCTAGGGGACTTATGACCTCAGAAGTTAAGTCCCATAGTGCTCAGAGCCATTTTTTTGGCACTTTCCTTTTCGGTGTTATAACATGTTTACGGATATTGAAGTTTTTATTTACGTGTACTACAGACGGAACATGATTAGAATATAGATAACGGAGGAAGTGTAAGTTTTAATAGACCTAATGTAAGAATTTTACAGCTGTCCATTGCGCAAATAGTGTGATCTGCGAGCCGGATACAGCCGGAAACTGTTGTTGGAATGCGCTGCGACCGCTTTAAACGCCGCTGAGCAGGGCCAGCAATGGCGGAGTGCCCAACTTAATGCGTGCAGCGTGTCCGAGCTAGGAATGGTGATGTATTTAAAAATAGTAATATCGTCATCGGCTTTCGATGTAACGAAAAAAAATATCAATTTATCGACATATCGACGGAAGAAAATCCTGCCTACAGAAATGTCGGGTGCACATGGTAAATATACTGCCGGTTTTAGAGCTGTATATTTAAGTAATGATTTATTATTACATGTTCTTTGCATCAACAAGCTAGCAGCGTGCCCATCCCCCTTAGATCAGGAATTGAAGGGAAAGCAACCCACGTTCACGCTTGGCGATGAAAATGGTAACTGCCTGTAAGTGGCACAATAGATGGTGTCCAATGGGTCTGTCGTTTGGTTTCGTCACATGTCTGATTTTTCCGGAACAATAAATGTCGACTTACTTTTTTTGATTTCTGCCAACGCCAGCGACCTAGCAAAATTGCATACTGAAGCTGAACGTTGCAATTTCTGATGGTAACGCTGACCGCCGATTATGTCAGCATTTCCCCTGACATGTCTCCACTTACCGTAAGGGTCAGTCTTTTCATTTATATTCTTGTTCATCATTTTCATTTACATTATTGTTCATCACTCTCAGCTGCTGTTTTTGAAGAATGCCGATGAGAAGAAATAACACATTAACTACGTTAAAATTGTTATTCAACGCAATTGTTGTGCTGTTTCTTCACATCGTAAGTCCTGTTGTTCCATTCACACCGCCAGCCCACAGTACAATCGGACTTCTTTTGTGCCACAAATGCTTCCTTCTCACACTCAAAAGAGAAAGCTTGAACGTGATGAAAGCTCAAAAATTAGTAAGACTCCTTCACACAGTGAAAGTAAAATTATGGTCTACCACAACTTCAAATATTTATAAAAAATTCATGAAAAAAATAACAAAAATATCGGCACTCGATATTGCGATTTTGATATCGATACATCTGTGAGATAACAAAATCTGTATATCGATACATTTTAGAAACAATATCGTTATGTCGATATTTAATCAACAGCCCCAGTGTGAATCGCGGGCGGACCAAGGTCCGGCCTGTCATTCGGCTTTGCTCGGTCCTTCTCGGAAGTACTCGACATTTAATTTCATTTAGTATACCGGCACGGCAGTTCTCGGTCGGCACAACTCTCTGATTTTGGCAGAATCGTACTGTCAGCTCTGTTTAACCTTCGCTATTTGTTCATGGTACACACGACGCTGAAACGTCAAGTGGCTGCTTGCACACAAAGAGGCAGTCATAGACATCTGCCACAGTAATCCTTTAAATGAATGGGAATGACAGAAATAATCGAAAGATACTGAGTATTTGTTATGAAACGAAATTACAATGTCATGCAGAAAGAATACAAAGATTCAGTTGACAATGAAAGAGTGAAAAATTGCAACGATAGAGAAAGGGATTCATTGCTCTGTAGGCCAAAAAGCACTTGATACTAAATTTGCAGACGTCTAGCACGTGAAGAAATTGGTGGTAGGAACAGTAAAATTTCTGAAGTCGCATGCATTGTTTCATTTTCAGTTGCAGCAGTTCCCCATGGAACTGATCGAAGTTATGGTGACTTCATATATTAATGCATGATTACGTTAAGTCAGAAGATAGGCCTGGAGTGGTTTTTCGATTTAAAGATCATTATTATATTTATGAATGAAAAAAGGGGCGCTGGAACGAGAAGTAGAACAACAGAGTGGAGTGAAGATTTCGCATTTTATGTGCACTTGACTGCACTCTGCCCACAGTGCAAGGTAACCTCTTTCTGGTTTGATGAGGATTGCGCTATAGAAGGGACACACACTGACACAGACAGACCCTAAACTCACTGGCGTTAAAGAAAACGAGAGGTTTGAAGACTTCGTTGTGATCTTGAAAGAATTATAGCGATACTTTTATAAATATTTTGAGGATGCTCAATCTTACATCTGTTTAGCCGCTGTTTTCGAGACTGTTTGCCGATTACGCTGAAAGCGCCTCTGTGCATGAGCAGATTTGGCTGACTGACCTACATGATAATTCCAGTTTAATAACAAAACTTTTTACTTTGAAACTACCCAGGACTTCTACATAGTTTCCCTCAGGTAGAGTTTCCGAGTCTCCACAACGAGATTCCAAAAGTGCTACAAAATTTCAATCGAGATATTACTATGAAAATTATTTTTTTGAGTATTGAACTGAATCAGTCACGATTAATGGCAACTTGAGTGCGAAACTCTGTAAAATAGTCAGCGTCTGTCTGTTTGCTGAGTTCGTACCAGAGAAAAATTATATCTTCAGCGTGCGTGGACTACAAAGGACACGGAGTGAAAGAATTCTGTTAGTCTGGAAACAGAGTAACTTATGACGAGCAAGAGGGACATAAAAAGATGACTAGCGTAAGTAACTAGAGCTTTACTAACCAAATGAACTGTTCTAGTATCAAACACAGAATTCCATTGAAGTGGATTATGAACTGTGGGAAACAGATTTGAAGATTGGTCATTATAGACTGAAACCTGTAATCTGTTGACAAAAAGTTTGTGACTATAGACGTAAAGCAAAGGCAATGTATCTGTGCCGTTGAAAAATTTGAAATATATAACCAAGTAGTACTTAGAGTGACTGGAGTGCCGTATCAGGCGCAATTTCCCCCTCTACCCCATCCTAGAGCTCAGACATCGTCGCGTAGCATTGGGGGAGGTTTGACAGCCAAGCTGAGCACTTTGGGACCCTGGCCCGGGCAAAGTCGACAAGCCGGAAACCGGGGCACCCCTGCCGTTGAGGCATACGTACCGTATGCACAAGCCACATCGGTTCTGAGCGTTCACTAGTACGTTGAAGTCTGCACGCTCAACGTTGATATTCGGAAGCACGATCCGTATGGCTACGGCTTAAGGAAGGAGCGCTGTAGCACACCATCATATGTGAGGCTGTGAGTGCTGTTTGGTGTTGGGATTGATTTTAGAGAAGACATGGACTTACAAGGGTATTTCAGGTGTTCAAGCAAATGTGTGAATTATGTCGTTGACGAATGGGATTAAAATTAATTATGAAAGAATTTCAATGATAAGATTTGCTAATGACATTGCTAATGTCAATGAAAGTGAGGAAAAGTTACATACTGAACGGAATGTACTGTGTATTGAGCACCGAACGTGGATTCAAAGTAAACTGAAAGCAGAAGGAAGCAATCAAGGGTAGTAGACACATTAGTGGGAAATTTACCGTTAAATTTGTGGACTACAAAGGGCAGTAACTTATGACTAGCAAGGAGGACATAAAACGCAGACTAGCGTAGGTGAAGGAGACTTTCCTAATGAAATGAAGTGTGCTAGTGTCAAACACAGGATTTCACTGAAGTCGTTTATGAACTGTGGGAAAACCGCTAAAGTAGCCATCTGAAGCTGAGACAGGGTGCTACATAAGAATGTAGAAATTAGATGTACTGAAAAGAAATAAATATGTTCTTGCAGAATAGTCGATAAAAGGAACGTATTGAAAACACTGATGAAGAGACGACAATGATAGGAAGTACATTAAGACTTCAAGGAAAAACTCTCGTGCTACATCTGTACACCCTACAGCCAACAAATAACTGAGGACTTCGGGTGCTAGTGGAACTATAAGATGAAGAGAATATATATTCCGTGGTGGGCCGCATGGAGCTACTCAGGGGAAAAAATAAATTGTTAACTCTGTAAGGTGTCCAGATTTTACGAACCTTACATGAGCTCAGTCCATAACGACAGTACGATACAGTATGAGATCCTCAGAAAACTATATTATCAACAAAAAGCAATTGCAGTAATCTCATGTACTGAAAACTAACAAAACAATATATACCAATATAAGGACAGTCGCATGCATAAATAAGTTAATCCCTCAGTACACGCAGGTGGTCTGTCAGACCAAGGAGAATATTTTCACATTAATGCAATGCCTGAAAGTTGTTTCCAAGAAGCTATCTTCTCACTACGTTTATGTGAATGTAATGGGAATCGTTTGGTATGGTGTATCTGGTATTTAAACAATAGCACTTCCCGTTAGCTCACAACATAGAGGTCTAAGGTCTAGCGTCTCACAGGCCAGCCGCGTGCACTGGTGTCAGTTTATTGTTAGCTCCGCCAAGGTTATTCACGCTCGCGCATATTTGCGGTTTCTGCTTAGTTCAGTGGTAGAACAGAGTTTTTCGTGCTTTGCACCTTACTTTAGTGTGTTGTAAGTGTTGTAACTGCATCATGGCTTATTCTTAAGAGGCACAGGAGAAGAGAATTAGGAATTTGATTGAAGAAGTAATGGCTGAAAGTGACGCTGGTGATTCTGAAGATGGAGAAACCGACTTTGAAGAAATTCAAGACCCAGAGTGGAAAAGTGATTGAGGCGCCGAACACAAAACGTAGAGTGATGAATCAGAAGACAGTGATTGCGGTGCTGACAGTGATGTGTTTCTCGATAAGGATGGAACAGTATGGAACTCACGTGCTCCGCCAAAGAACTCACACTTTGTCATAGCATCATAACTCATTTAACGGGTGTGAAAGGTGCTGCGAAAAGTGCTACAAATCCTCTACAGTGCTGGGAATTGTTTTTTGATGAAAACATTATACACATACTCGTTGACTGCACTTACAGGTACATTCAAAATATCCAGGGAAACTTTTCAAGGGAAAGAGATTCACAACAAACTGATAAAGCTGTAATAAAGGCCTTATTGGATTATTGTACTACGCTGGTGTAATGCGTGCCCATTGACTAAGTCTACAAGATTTATGGCGAACAGATGGCACAGGAGTTGAAATATTTCATCTCGCAATGGACATAAATAGATTTCGTTTTCTCCTTCTACGTCTCAGATTCGACGATAAACAAACGAGAATGGAAAGGGAGAAAACAGATCACATGGTGGCGATAAGACACATGTTCAGTCTAATTGTTGAAAACTTTCAGAAGGCTTATACAGTTTCTGAATGCGTGACAGTTGATTAAAAACTAGAAGCATTCCGTGGAAGATGCAGATTCCGACAGTACATGCCAAATAAGGCAAACAAGTGTGGAGTAAAGTTTTTTGCAGCAGTGGATGCCAGAATCACCCAGACCCGGCAGTAGCTGGAGCGGGATTCGGATATAGATAGATAGATGCCAGAATGCTTTACACATTCAACATGGAGGTGTATGTTGGGCAACAGCCTGAAGGCCCTTACAGACAGGACAACAGAGCAGTTGAACTTGTTCATAGACATTGACAATCTATCCTGAATACAGGCCGCAACATAACTTGCGACACTTATTTTACAAGTTACGAGCTTGCAAACACATTGATTATGAAGAATACGACCATCGTTGGTACCCCAATGAAGAACAAGTAACAAGTCCCAAGGGGATTTATTAACACTAAAAACCGACAAGAAAAGTCATCTAGGTTTGGGTTTCAGAAAAATTGCACCTTACTCTCTTATGTGCTGAAATGAAATACAGTGGTATTACTACTGTCAATGATGCACCACAATGGAAATATTTACGAAAATACAGAGAATGATAAAAACCAGAAATTATCACTTTCTATAACCTTACTAAGGGTGGAGTTGACGTTGTAAACAAGATGAGTGCAGCATATAATGTAGAAACAAGAAGATGACCAATGGTTGTTTTTTATAGCATCATGAACACAGCTGCGATTAATGTTGCTATTATTTTCAACTCAAATCAGAAAGAACAACTGATAAGAAGAGAGTTGTTGAGTCAGCTTTCTTTTGCGCTTCTGCATGATCATCTTCAGCAAAGATTAATGTCTAAAATATTGCCAAGGAAGATAACTGAGAGATTTGGAGAGCTTTGCAGTGTGAAAATTTCTGAAGTGGAATCAACTGCGACTTCATGGGGACCGTGTGTGGACTGCAGAAGCAAAAACAGAAAAACAAGATATATTTGTAAGAATTGCAAGAAACACATTTGCCTTCAACATTCTGTTATTGTGTCCCAAGACTATATAGACAAAATATCTGATTGAATACATGCATTATTTTGATAAATGCTAAATTTTATGTATCTCCATTTGTGTAAACATTTTTGACCAGAAAATTAAATTTATCCCTTAAATATATTTACTAAACTGATTTTTAATGATATTACTTCATTCAGTGACACTTCCCTCCATAATATACATCTAACTGCAAACTCAGAAAGATAGAAACTGCAAAGGTGTGTGAGACCGGCTGCGTGTACTGCCGTCCTGTTTCCAGGTACTCACCCGGTTCAAATTGTTCAAATGGCTCTGAGCACTATGGGACTCAACTGTTGTGGTCATTAGTCCCCTAGAACTTAGAACTACTTAAACCTAACTAACCTAAGGACATCACACACATCCATGCCCCAGGCAGGATTCGAACCTGCGACCGTAGCAGTCGCACGGTTCCGGACTGCGCGCCTAGAACCGCGAGACCACCGCGGCCGGCTACTCACCTGCACTGCCGGTTTAAAGAGAAACGCATTTTGGAGACAAACCGAGCAGGTGGTTAATGTCATTGGTAAACCCCACTTAACAAGAGAACGCGTAGCTTCAGCACAGAAAAGGAAAAGGCCAGAACAATAGATTCTTCCCTTTAATGTTAATACAGCCGGGACCGAGGGTAAGTGGCTGCATAGACAGTCGTTTTTCTCTTGCACAGTTTGCTAATGGAAAAGAAAAGGGAATGGTTAGCAGCAGTGTAAAGTACTCTCTGCCATGCACAGTGTGGTGAGTTGTGGGGTTTGTGCACTGGTGTCCAAAATTAAAGCAACAAACCGCTGTTCCCAATCCTCTATCTAGTTCACGACATAATCATACAAACTGAACAAATGTCTGTACGATCTTGTTCTGCACGGAAGATGGCATTAGGATCAACAGACAACCACGCTAATGACGACGTCAGGGCACCCCATCAACTGGGGTAGTATTTACCGCGTAGTCCTCCATCCACAGTAGCTGTACACATTGTCACAGACGCCCAGTATAGCAGAGAGAAGACACGTACCAGACCTTCTGCGTTGGAGGGCGATAGGGCGTTGGAGGCCATAGGAAGAAAGGAAGCACAGCAGTCGCAAACTGATGAGGCCCGATAGCTTCATGTGAAACGTTCTGTTGTGCCTCAGATGTGGCAACAATTTATAGACACTGAAACTGTATCCCGAAGACCAGGGTATGGCCAACCATGTGTGACATCAGAAAGAAAGGACCGTTATCTGGCTGTAAGGGCACGATATTACTGCCTTAGTAATGCACACCAATTAATATGTGCCCTCACAGCATCCATTGGAAGTGTTGTATCGTGCGAAATGGAGTACAGAAGGTTTCGCCAGAGTGGCCTTTATTGTTGGAGACATGCTGTATGTGTACCTCTGATGCATCATCAATGCATCTTCAAGGAAGAGGTCTGGAGTGCAGTTGTCAACAGGCCACCTAGGTTGTCGAACAGTCGGTCAATGTTCTCCTCACAGATGAGTCACGATTTGGTCTGGAAAGCTGTTCTTGACGGTTTCACAGCTAGAGGGAACGTGGAATATGATTTCGGAACCCAAACATTCTGGAAAGGGAAGATCCCTAATGGTATGGGCAGGAATTATGTTGACTTCCCGAACACTACGAAATTGTATGTATGAATCGGCAAGTTTACCTGCTGTCAGGTATCGTGACGATGTATTGGGACCTCATGTGCAGTTGTTGCGAGGTGCTGTGGAGGCTCTGTACAGATGGATAGTAATGCTTTCTTGAGAACAGAAGATACTGCTCACATGGCGTGACCTGCTCGCTCTCCCGATTCGTATCCCACAGGGCATGTCTGGGATGCACAAGGGTAGCTCTGCAGGAGGAACGGGCGTTATTGCCTCAACACGACACTGATGATCTCACTCACAGCATGCCTCATCGTAGTCAGGCCCGCATTGCTGACAGAGTTCGTCACACTCCATATTGGGCACATTTAATCAGTTATTGGAATTAGTGTGCAAATCGGTTAAGCTGAAGAAACGAAGAACATTTTTGTGTACCGTTATGCATGTTGCAGTGGTCTGCGTTCTGTATCTATTGCATTGTTTTTACTTTACTATCGCCTTTTTACAGTGTTTTGTGGCAGAATAAACGCAACTTTACAAAATTTCCGTTCGTTGGTTTAATTTTGGACGCCAGTGTATGTTGATGTATAAAGGGATGGGCTCTCGCCGCAGGTATGCGACGGTTACTGGTTAGGGGTGGTGCGGGGGCTGGGAAGGGGTGGGGGTTGGGGGGAAGGGTGGTCGGAGCCTGTCAGTGGTATAAACAACTAAATCTTCCGACAAGAGGTTCAAAAACATACAAATACGAAGTAGTATGATTACAAGAAGTAATAGCTAAATGTGCTTCGAAGTAGTAAAAAGATGAACTTTATTGATGGTGTTAAATTAACTTTTTACTTTTTTCGTTTGTAAGTAAACCTTCAGGCAAGATTTCTTCGTACTTGAATTTAGATTAGATGTTAAACATTTCCTTTTTCGAAATAGCTTTTTGTGCTATAAGCATTCTGCACTTTATATACTCTTTCCTTCAGCCACTATTTTGCTCCCCAAACAGGATAACTCATCAACTACTGTGTCTGCCCCGGGTAGCTGAATGGTCAGCGTGATGGATTTTCAATCCTCTGGGCCGGGTTCGATTCCCGGCTGGGGTGGGGAATTTTCTCCGCCCAGAGACTAGGTGTTGTGCTGTCATCATCATCCTATCATCCTCATCAACTGCATAGCGTCAACTTGAAAAGCCGGCACCCAGCGAATGGTCTGCCCGACAGGGGGCCCTAGTCATACGATTAAATAATTAAAAGGGCTATTTTCTTACCTGACTGCTTAGTTCGACTAAGTGGCCCGTGATCAAGGCATAATGTCTCTGCCTAAACATCAAAATGTGCCGATTCCCGGGTTCGAATCCACGGCCTCGTCGAAGTCGGTGGAGAAGCGGACAGACTTTCAAAACAACCGTTGCCCTTGCTGTTGGAAGGTAACCCAAAATGGCACAGGAATCAGCAGTGATCAGGGTACGAGAATGTAGAAGACTATAAAAAGCACTGCATTAAAGATGCACAATGCGTATAGAATGCGCCATGTAATTGGAAAGATGTCACGGCGATTCTTCCACAGACAAAATATTCCGGATTGACTCTCAGTTCGTATCTCGAAATGGAGACTGCCAAGGAGGAGGTGACCAATAAAATAATCAAAGGAAGTGTAACACTCTACGAATCGAAGCGTGGAAAGTCAAAAGTTTGAATGCTGTAAGGAAACTAGAAGATCTGTAAAGCGAAATGAAATGCTCAGTCCACGGGGTATCCCAGGAGGTGTGATTAATATTCAGGCAGGAATGACCGTTCTAAACATAAAAGTCTCTAGAATGCTTACCTTAATAGCTACGAGCACTTCTTCGTCTTCGATAGTGTGAAATAAATATCGTCCATTGGAAGCTCTTTGTTTAACACATTCTGAAAGCTCTTTGTATGGATAAAAATACTCTAAAAATGTCTGTAAACATGGAGCACTTGTTCATCTTGCCACGTGAAACAAGTCCCTTCTCCTGACCAGGTTTTATGGCTCTTACGGTGTGCGTTTTACGGCCTGTGTTTACTAGTTTATTTTTTGTAGTTTTCGTCCATACTGACTCATCCGAAAATGAGTGCAGAGAGCTTGCTTTATTAGAGATTTTATTCACAGTATCGAAAGCGAAGAAGTGCTCATAGCTTTTACGTTTGCATTTTAGAGCCTTCTTTTAATAGACACTTTTGCTTCATATGGTCGTTCCTCCCATGTCCGTGAATGCTGACCATTCCTCCAGGGACAACCTGTAGATATGATTATTTTAGTAAATGGAAAGAAGGTTAGGATTTCTGATCAGATGAATTTAGGGTAATATTGACAGCATAGTATAACGGGAGTTGGATTCGTTATTAAATGGAAGGTAGGACAGACATTAAGTTATTGAGAACAGCTTAGCGATTGGATAGTGCAAATCAGTATTGGCAATAAGCTGATGCGAACAGCAATAATTCAGTTACATGTACCTACGTTGTAAGGAGAAGATGAAGATATAAATTATATGAGGATACTGTACGTTTAATTCAGTATGTTACCGGAGACTATAATGTAACAGTCGAGGAATTAATAACAGAAAGACTAATGGGAGAGGAAGGGCTTGATAGAATGAATGAGGGAGGAGAAAGAGTAATAAAGTTTTCTCATAAATTTTAGCTATCATAGTTCAAAAATCAACAGAGCAAGATGTATACTTGCGAACAGCCAGGGAACACGGAGGTATCCTAGTTGGATTACCCAACGGTCTCACGCAGATTCCACTCATTACAATTTAGTAATGATGAAGACCAGATAGGATTAGAAGGATCGTCCGGAAGACTGAGTGTAGAATCAAAGGAGTATTGAAATACTAAGCAATGATGTGACATGTTTGAAAGTCTCTCAGGCTGTAGATACTGCTATTAAGGAAACCAGTAGGCAGTTTAGTTCAAGAGGAATAGACATCTCTAAAAAGGACATTTACAGAATTAGGGTAGACGAACACAAGTACGAACAAGGTAACAATTAATAAACTTTGGGCAACAGAGGAAATCAATTAATCGAAGGGAGAAAATATTCAGAAAAATGAGGGAATACAAAAATTTAATTCACTTACGAAGGAATTGAGCAGGAAATCGAAAAAGAAATCGTCGTCGGAGAGTATGTTTGAGCATATAGAAAAGACAATAATATCCGTCGTTGAAATAAAAAGCGTTGGCGGCAGCATAAAGAGTGTAACGTGAATACCACCGTTCAATACAGAGTAAAGATCATCTGCAAGCGACACGTCTTGCCTGTTGATGTGGTACTAGAAGAAATAGGAGTCAATGAGGAAGACGTACGGATTCCCACATTAGAGTTCTTCCTAATTTCTAAAATTGTTACGGAAAATGACAACCAACTGATTACTGAATTTGGTTTGTACATTCTATGCGATGGGGGACATACCACTGGGCTTTTGGAGAATATTATACACACAATCCCGAAGACAGAAAGCGCAGGTAAGTGCGCGACCTATAGTGTACTTGGCGATACATCCAAGTTACTGTTAAGAATAGTGTACGGAAGTATGTAACAGGAAACTGAGAATCTTACGGATGATGATCAGTTAATCTTTTGGAAAGGTAAAGGTAGAACAAATAGTGTTTTGACGTTGCACTTGCTAATGGAAGGAAAGATTAAGAAGATTCAAGGTATATCCATCGGATTTATTGACTAAGAGAAAGAGTTCAGTAATGTACCCTAAGAGGACAAAAGTCCCTGTCGGACCTCCTGTTATCCAGCGTCGACGTGGCATGGACTCAACAATTCGCTGGAAGTGCCCTGCAGAAACATTGGGACATGCTGCCTCTATAGGTGCCCATGACTGCGAAAGTGTTGCCGGTGCAGGCTTTTGTGCACTCTCAGCTATGTCCCTTAAATGTGGATTCATGTTGGGCGATCTGGATGGCCAAAGTATTCGCTCGAATTGTCCAGAATATATCTCGAACCATTTGTAAATAATTGTGGTCTGGTGTCATGGCGCCTAGTCATCCATAAAAGTGGTCAATGAATGGCTGCAAATGGTCTCACAATCATTTCCAGTCAATGATCGGTTCAGTTAGACCAGAGGACCAAGTCCATCACATTTACTTATACACAGTCCACGCCGTTCTGGAGTCACACACCAGCTTGTACAGTGACATGTTGACAATTTGGTCTTCATGGGGTATCCAACACATTCTAACCATACCATCAGCTATTACCAATTACAATCGGGGCACATCTGACCAGGCCACTGTTTTCCAGTCGTCAAGAGTGCTACCGATGTGGCCACGATTCAAGGAGAGGCGTTGCAGATGATTTCGTGCTGTTAGTATATTCACTCGTGTCTGTTGTCTGCTGCCATAGCTGATTAATGGCAACTTTCGCCCCACTATCCCAATCATACGTCTTACATTGATTTCTGTGATTTTTTTTCACGCAGTGTTGCTTGCCTGTTAACACTGACAACTCGACGCAAAAGCCGCTGCTCTCGGTCGTTAAGTGAAGGCCGTCGACCATAGCGATGTCCATGGTGAGGGGTAATGCCTGTAATTTGGTATTCTCGAGATGAAATGAAACGTGTGGCTAGGGCCTCCCGTCTGGTAGACCGTTCGCCTGGTGCAGGTCTTTCGATTTGACGCCACTTCGGCGACTTGCGCGTCGATGGGGATGAAATGATGATGATTAGGACAATACATCACCCAGTCCCTGAGCGGAGAAAATCTCTGACCCAGCCGGGAATCGAACCCGGGCCCTTAGGATTGACAGTCTGTCACTCTGACAACTCAGCTACCGAATACTCTTAACACAGTGGATCTCGGAACATTTAATTCTCTAACGGAACGTGTAAAATGTCTAGCTGCGACTACCATTCCTCGTTCAAGGTGTGTTGATTACCGTCGTGCTGCCTTAATCACATAGGAAACCTTTTCGCATGAATTGCCTGAGCACAAACGATAGCTCAGTCAATGCACTGCCCTTTCATGCCTTGTGTACGTGATGTTAAGGCCATCTGTATAGATGTATATCCCATGACTTCTGTTACATCAGTTTAAAATGTTGTATGCTTTTTGAGATTCTGAGGGATATTAAAATGGGTAACGTGAAGTACTGGCCAAATAACTGGCATTTCCTTTGATTGTATTAATTCCATTTTACTATTATTCAGTCTCCTCCTCACTTCGTTTATCTCCTTCTTCACTCCCTTTCTGACCACCTCCTCCTTCATTACCTCTTCGCCCATCTGCTCCACCCCTCGACTGTCTATCGATCTACTGCTACCCCTCTCTCCTCCTCCATCTCCCTGTTCATCTCCTTCCCTTTCCCTGCCCATTTCCTCCTCTCCTTCTCTCTCTTCATCTCCTCGTCCAACCTGTCTGTGCCGTTCTTCACCTCCCCTCTTACTATCTGGCCATCTCCTCCTCCCCAGTTCTCTCTTCACCTTATCACGCTCACGCAAACAGGAGACTGGTAGCTCTTACATCTGCAGTAATTATTTCTAGATTTCACTAAGAATTACATTTAACTAATTTGGTTTAAATTGTTCCTGGGGTTTAGGATAAGCCTTTTAACCCTAGCTTTCCCGAAGTATGCACATGCCAAATATATTCCACATTTGTTTAACATATTTCTCCCATATTTATACACATATAGCAAATTTGGCCCTACAATTTTCACGTGGCTCAAAGTTTATCACGTCGCATCTCTTTAACTATGTTTTGCATAAATATCCAGTGGTATACGTGGCTACTGTCTGCGAAGTATATGGTTAACAGCTTTAGTAGTACCGAGGTAATAAAACATGTATGATGCGGCTATTTTGTACGCATTTAATTGTTTATGGTGTCATATCTCATGAACTATGTGTTGAACAACGGTATATTTTTCTATGTCCGCTCAGCATCATATGTTTACAATGTGTTGCGAATAGAGCTAGCAGTAAAGAAATAATAAATCAAAACGTGATGCATGATGCCTCAGTTTTTCACATATCTCTTTATCTTACGTCATATCTCACTCACGCAAGTATATATGTCACACATAATCACACAATGGCTTTAAGGCACTATTTGGGCTTTCTGAGTACATTGACAACCTACCTAATACTCATTGACTTCATTTGAATCACAAGAGAAATTTGGCAGCATAGCTAGCGTTCTATTTTTTTAAGAATTGCAGAACCAAGAACAAAAATCAAATTGTTATGAAAATTGATACCCACGTTTTTATACTTGTTGTTATATAAACTATTAGCATTGGATGGCTGTTGTGCCAACAGGGCTCAGTAGTCTTCCCCGAACGACTGCATTAAGCTTGTACATTTATAGCTGTGTTTAAGAATTGAGCACGAATAAGGAAAAATTAGTTGTTAATGAAAGGAATGTGTGGGAAACACCAGAAGAAGTCATAGAGAGTAAATGATATAGATAAAGATGTTATTGTGGTCTTCAGTCCGAAGGCAGGTTTGCCACAGCTGTAAATTCTACTCAATGCTGTGCAAGCATCTTCATCACCGAATGACTGCTGTAACCCACATCTATTTGATCCTGCTTACGATACTCATCTCTCTGCTGTTTTTGCCTCCTCACCACACTCCACCTTCCACTTTCCCTCCCTTGATATTTCAGAATGTGATCTACCCACCGACCCTTTCTAGTATGAGCTCACTGTCGACGGAATGTTAAACCTTACTGTCCTCCTGCTCACCTTCCCCCCACCGATCCCTTCTTTTACTCAAGCTGTGCCATACTTAGATTGTTCTCTCCAATTCTATTCAGTGCCTCCTTTTTATTTACACGATCTAATCGATCTAATCCTATATATCACTCCATACAACGCTACACTACAGATACGTGCCTCAGCAAATTTGTCTTCATTAGAAGCGGTTTCCTTGCCACGGCCGGTCTACCTTTTGCATAATTTCTTCTTTGGCCATCGTCTGTTACTTTTCTGCGCAAAGAGCAAACCTCATCTATTAATTTTAATCTTTCATTTCCTAATGTAATTCCGTCAGCTCAGCTTGATTTAATTCGGCTACATTCCATTGACCTAGTGTGTGCTTTTCTTTATGTCTGATGTTCATCTTATAGACTTCTCTCAAGACAGTGTACATTTCATTCAGCTGCCGTTCCAAGTCCTTTACTCTCCCAGACATAATTACTACTTCTTTTGCCAATCTCAAAGCTTTAATGTCTACTCCCTGAACTTTAATTACTTCTCCCAATTTTCCTTTGGTTTCCTTTACTGCTTGTTCAGTGAAACATAGTGGTAGGGTTACAACCTAGTCTCACTCCCTCTTCTCGGTCAGTGATTCACTTTCACGCCCCTCGACCCATTTAAATGCCGTCTGATTTCTGTACAAGCTGTAAACTTTTGGGTCCCTGTGTTTCACCCATGCTGTCTTCAAAATTTCAAAGAATTTATTCCAGGCGAAGACAGAGATTGGAATACTTACATTACTAAACAATCACCTAGCCACCACAGGCAGATGCAGATTGCCTATTTGCCAGTTGCCAGTGACATTCAGCGAATAATCTGAAATTAACATAAACAGTGTAGATAGGTTTTTCGTCTCCAATTACGAGGACTTTTCAGAAATTAGGGAACGTTTTGGCATTAAAAAAAATTAGTACAAGAAATACATGTTATTACATACATCTGAAAGTATGACTGACATATTACTTTTCCACATAGTCACCAAACACATTGAGGCACTTATCATAGCTGTGGACAACGTCTGAAATGCCATCGTCATCAAATTCAGCCGTCTGAGACTTCAGCCAGTGAGTCACGATCGCCTGGAGTTCCGCGTTGTCATCAAAGGCTGCGTTGGAAGCTAGTTCTTCATCTTGGTAAACAAGTGGAAGTCGTTTGGTGCAAGATCGGGGCTATAAGACGGATGAGGGAAAATATCCCATTTGAATGAATTAAGGAGTTCTTTAGTGCGGTTTCTCGTGTGACGTCGGACATTGCCATGAAAAAACAAAGTTTTGGACGTCAACTTTCCTCGGCGTTTGTTTTTAACTGCTCTTTTAAGGCTGTGCAAAGTTTGACAGTACTGAGCAGAATTTATGGTTGCTCCACGTTCGAGAAAATTGATAAGTAGCACACCTTGCCTATCCCAAAACAATGTCGCCATGAACTACCTTGCTGACAAGGTTTTGCAAACATTTTCTTGGTTTTTGGGGGGACCTTGTGTGCCCCCCACACCATAGACTGTAATTTTGTCTCGCAATTGACGTGTTTCACCCAAGTCTCATCACCAGTTACTATTCGATCCAGTAATGAATCGCCATGTTTGTGGCAGGCCTGCAGAAATGCTGTTCTCTATGGTACTGTGTAAGCATTTTGGGCACCCATCGCGCAGAAATTTTGTGGTAGCCAAGCTTTTGAGTTCAAACAGCAGTCCGTGAAACTTATGGAAAAGAAGGCGAAAGTTCGGTTATTGTGAAGCGACGGTTTTCACGAATCGTTTCAAGATCGTCGGTCACTATGCTCGGGCTTCCGCTCTTCATCATGACGTTTGTTCGGCCATTTTTAAACCTAATGCACCATTTCCGGACGGAACATTACCTCATTACGTTGTTTCCATATACTTCACACAGTTCATGACAAGTTTCTATAGGTTTTAGGTTTTTTTGCCAGCATAAACCGTATCACAGACCGCACTCCAAAACTGGAGAGATTTTCAATTGCAGCGCACGTTTCAAATTCGAACATCGAAAAAACGCAGACGCGCAGAGACGTCCCCGCTGTCACAGATAGATGCCGACTGCCGAGCACGCACATACCAAAATGTACGCGATCGGCGCGCGCCTAGAGGCATCAGACGGAAACTTTCCATGCTTTCTGAATAGCTCTCGTATAAAGGTTTTGCATGCTTAAAATTACATATTTGACGTCTTAACTCATTTCTAAAGTGATCAGACGTTTGAAGCTGATTCATACGTGAGAGTTCGATTATTAAAAATCGATGTTGGAGGGTTACTGGTATCTAATACACTACTGGCCATTAAAATTATTGAACCAAGAAGAAATGCGGATGATAAACGGGTGTTCATTGGATAAATATATTATACTAGAACTGACATGTGATTATATTTTCACGCAATTTGGGTGCATAGATCCTGAGAAATCAGTACCCAGAACAACTACATCTGGCCGTAATAACGGCCTTGATACGCCTGGGCATTGAGCCAAACAGAGCTTGGCTGGTGTGTACAAGCACAGCTGCCCATGCAGCTTCAACACGATACCACAATCGAAAATTTTCTGTATCCAGACAGGCCCGTACAGGACCTGCAACATGCGGTCGTGCATTATCCTGCTGAAATGTTGGGTTTCGCAGGGATCGAATGAAGGGTAGAGCCGTGGGTCGTAGCACATCTGAAATGTAACGTCCAATGTTCAACGTGCTGTCAATACGAACAAGAGGTGAATGAGACGAGTAACCAGCGACACCCCATACCATCATGCTGAGTGATACGCCAGTATGGCGATCTCGAATACACGCCTCCAATTTGCGTTCACCGTGATGCCGCCAAACACGGATGCGACAATCACGATGCTGTAAACAGAACCTGGATTCATCCGAAAAAATGACGTTTTGCCATTCATGCACCGAGGTTCGTCGTCGAGCACACCATCGCAGGCGCTCCTGTATGTGATATAGCGTCAAAGGTAACCGCAGCCATGATCTCCGAGCTGATAGCCCGTACTGCTGCAAACGTCGTGGAACTGTTCGTGCAGGTGGTTATTGCCTTGCGAACGTCCCCATCTGTTGACTCAGGGATCGAGACATGGCTGCACGATCCTTTACAGCCATGCGGATAAGATGACTGTCATCTCGACTGCTAGTGATATGAGGCCATTGGGATCCAGAACGGCGTTATGTATTACCCTCCTGAACCCACCGATTCAATATTGTGCTAACAGTCATTGGATCTCGACCAACGCGAGCAGCAGTGTCGCATGGTATGCATTTCTCCTCCTTACACGAGGCATCACTACAACGTGTCGGCAGGCAATGTCGGTCAACTACTGTTTGTGTATGCGAAATCAGTTGCAAACTTTCCTCGTGTCAGCACATTGTAGGTGTCGCCACCGGCGCCAACCTTGTGTGAATGCTGTAAAAAGCTAATCATATGTATATCAAAGCATCTTCTTCCTGTCTTCGTGATGTAGTAATTTTAATGGCCAGTATTGTAAATAACTGAGAGCATTTGATGTAAATACTACCCCGAACTGAAAATATTGGCAACGAAGAAGATGTCATTTGACGCCGCATCTGGCTGGACGGAATGACTGAAAAGATCGTACTGCTCTGTGGGCATAGTGAAGACAGCGGTGCCCAGGTTGGTTTCCTCGACAGATTTCTCCCGAAACAGAGGCTGTCGCCCATGTTATGCTGGTGACATAAGGAGGCACAGGGCGCAATGACAAGCAGCGAGCTGCCTGGGCCGCTGGGTGGGCCTGGTCGCCTTAGCGATATCGATCAGCGGGCGACCGTGCAACAGGCCAGCAGCGTGGAGGCAGCCCGAACACATGCGCAGGTCAGCCACCTCGGTTGCGACACAGCTTGCGGAAGCCACACGCCAGCCACTGGCGCGCTGTACATTCCTTCATGCAGGTAGCAGGCGGCCGCCGCCAGGAATCCGCGTACTAGCAGCTTCTGAGAATGCTGCATCCACAGGGAATCCCATCCATTTACATGACTGCTAATAGCGGACAAATGATTCCAGACATCGAAGTGCCGGCTGTTGTGATCGAGCGGTTCTAGGCGCTACAGTCTGGAACTTCACGACCGCTAAGGTCACAGGTTTGCATCCTGTCTCGGGCATGGATGCGTGTGATGTCCTTAGGTTAGTTAGGTTTAAGTAGTTCTAAATTCTAAGAGAATGATGACCGCAGAAGTTAAGTCCCATAGTGCTCAGTGCCATTTGAACATCGAAGTATGTTATCATTGTTTACTTCATACTATTCATGTTTTCGTTTCGAAAGAAATAGCTAGTACTTTTCCTTTTTTAATTTTACTTTTGTCATTCGTCGGAAGCGAGAGTTAAATAAGTACACATTCAAGTTCTACGTCGGCTGTCAACACAGGCGATGCCAACGTTCCCTCCGCCCTAGCGGCGTCTAGTCTCGAACTTACTTTTATTTTTACATGTTTCACTTTCTGAGTGACTACTGGAACGTATGGATCTTAGCTGATCGCTCAATACATAGTGTCAGTTCTATTATTACACCATACAAAAAAAAAAAAAAAAAAACAGAACACGCCCTGTCAGGGTTCAAATGGCTTTGCGCACTATGGGACTTAACATCTGAGGTCAACAGTCCGCTAGAACTTAGAGCTACTTAAACCCAACTAACCTAAGGACATCACACACATCCATGCCCGAGGCAGGATTCGAAACTGCGACCGTATCGGTATCGCGGTTCCAAACTGAAGCGCCTAGGACCGCTCGCCCACACCGGCCGGCGTAGGCCGTGTTATCCTTAGGCCCTAGGCGTCACCGAATGTGGATCGAGGCCCGCGAGAAAGACAGGCCGCGAGCTAGCGGGTTCGGGACTACCATCGTGACGTACGCGCCGTGCCCTGTCTTCCTCGTAGGCCTCGGCGTGGATACAAAGCGGCATTTGGTCAGCATCTTGGTTGCGAGCAGCTATCGGCAGACTGGGACGTTGACCCAAGTACTAGCCGAGCCCGACAGCGCTTAACTTCGGTGATCTGATTTTAGCCCGTGTTAGCACTGCGGCAAGGCAGTTGTTATTACACCACACACAAGCATAAAGTACTAGTCTAGTACGTAAAATATGCTTTCTACTTTTGGAACTGTCAGAATATTTAGAACGACACTTTAAAGTTCTTGTTTTTATTTTTCTCTATTATTTAATGTGAGAGTTTTATTAATGTGATTGCGTATTATAATTAACTGATTTTTATTTATGGTTTGGTTAAGCGATTCTTTTTTTTCTGTTTGCTCTTTTTATTTGAGTCCTTTTAATTCTGTTCGTGGTAGTTGTGGAGTCTACATTTCTTACTGTTCTCCGTAAGTTTAAGAATACTGTAATACCAAATGCGTTTCACAGCAACAGATCTCGTTGAGTCTCCTTGCTGGAACTTCTCACCTGAAATCGCTATAGATAATTTATCACTGTTCTGAAATCGATCGGTACAGCCAATTGCTTTGCTGTGTCATGTGTATGGAATGTAGCGTCCAAATATGTTTAGGTCTTCGGAGAAATATTCTCGACGAATCACAAAACCGTGTAAAACTGCAGGTTAGCACCATCAAACCACACAACACTTCCGAACAACTTGACTCTTTTAATCACTGAATATTTCTTTTGAATTTATTAAGGTTTATGAACTTGACACACCTCATACTTCATTGTGTTTTTATAAGTATTTATTTTCTTCAATACCATAAAACATAGATTACTGGCTTAATGGCGGCTCCTAACAATCTCCTCTCAATCCAACATAGAACATCTCTCTTCCAATGTCCGATATGGAATAATTGTCTCTTTGCCGTAGCTTATTTTAGTCTGTATATCTTTGTTATTGAGTTCGCACGGAGATGCTCATGTTCCACAAAGTATTTATCTCTCTCGCAGGTATTTTACATTTATCGTCGTATTAACAATCCGTCGCATTCCGTTAATGAGTATATAGAGTAAATCACAGTACAACACAGTACAACTGTAGCATTTTAAACGACGGTTAGGTCGGCCGTCGTAAAATGATATGAGACATAGCTTCGCTACTCACTCTGAGGTTGAGGTTGGCTTCTTGTCTGATTTAACTGTGCAACTGTGGTTGTTCGTCAGGATGATAGTATACTGCTGTATTACATGAAGACACGTTCCATGACCGAGCGAGTTGACGCAATGGTTAGCACACTGGACTTGCATTTGGGAGGACGACGGTTCATCCTGATTTAGGTTTTCCGGTTCCATAAATCGCTTCGGGCAAATTCCGGGATGGTTTCTTTGAAAGGGCACGGTCAACTTGCTTCGGCGAGTCGTTGGAAAGCTGCACGAGATGACCGCCGCACCCACGTTATAAAATGGTTTCTCTGCGGTGAGGCCGTTGTAAAATACAGTAAAGATTCCGGAAGGCGGGCGACAATGAGTCTTGGGTGGAGAATGCAGAGAAGGCTGCGCCAGTCTGCAATACACCGGTAGCGCATGCAAGCTCTGTGAAAGCTACAGGTGTTTACGGCTCTATGCCCTCTGCAGAACGCGGTAGATGAGTTGCGAGGTTTCTGTAAGTGTGAGGCTGAAACTTTCTTTTCCCAAAAATACCTGTAGCAGTCTCCTCATATACCGGGTGATCAAGAAGTCAGTATAAATTTGAAAACTTAATAAACCACGGAATAATGTAGAGGTAAAAATTGACACACATGCTTGTAACGAGATGGGGTTTTATTAGAACAAAAAAATTCACAAAATGTCCGACAGATGGCGCTGGACAGCAAAATGTCAGTAACTGCTACCGTGACGGGTGAGAGATACGCCGATATGCTACAGAATCACATCATCCCCAGCCTGGCTGATAAACACCTTCTGGAAGGTACGATGTTTATGCAGGATGGCGCTCAACTCATATTGACAGACACATGAAAAATCAGCCGCCACTTTCGTCATGCTTGGCCTCCCAGGTAACCAGACCTCAGTCCATGCGATTATTGGCTATGGGGTTACATGAAGTCGCAAGTGTATCGTGATCGACCGTCATATATAGGGATGCTGAAAGACATCCAACGCCAATGCATGCTTTACAGACATGCTTTACAGTGCTGTTCACAACATTATTCCCACCCCTACAGCTTTTGTTGAGTAATGATGGTGGAAATAGGTTGGTTGGTTTGTGGGATTAAAGGGACCAGACTACTTTGGTCATCGGTCCCTTGTTCCATAAAAACTAAAACCACCCGAAGAGAATAAAAAACGAACGACAGGAAAGACAGCAGACGAAACAGGACATGAAATACTATGACAGAGACCAGACAAAACAAATTAAAACACACAGTGTGACGGTGGTTGGCCGACCCTAGAGAAAAAGAGATGGTGGAAATATTGAGCATTTACTGTGAAGAACATCATCTTTGCTTTGTCTTACTTTGTTATGGTAATTATTGCTATTCTGATCAGATGAAGCGCCACCTGTCGGACATTTTTTGAACTTTGTGTTTCTTTGGTTCTAATAAAACCCCATGTCATTCTATGTATGTGTGTCAATTTGTGCCTCTCTATCTACATTATTCCGTGAGTTATTCAGTTTTCAAATATATACTTTCTTTTTGATGACCCAGTATATAAAGTAGACAGGAATGTCACGAGGGTCGTGGGAAACAACATCCTAACGCGCACCTTTGAGACGCCAACAGGATAAAGCCAAACACACTTCTTTATCTGTAGGCCTCTGGACGCGAAAATGCGGGAGATCCGTTGGTCGGCCTTGTCTGAAGTAGCAAATTAGGGAAATGTTTGAGAAGTGGGACGACTCTCCAGGAGAATGGGCACTTCATATTGGATGACTGCTCATCAAAGGCTCGGATTGCCTCTGGAAGATGGAGCAGATGTTAAGAGGGAAGACACGAGAAATTACGTTGATTCTTCGTCCACTGGTTGTGAGAGAATCACTTCAAATTCTGCTCCCAGAATATAGTTCGTATAGTACTCGTTAAATGTTAGAGTGTTAGTGAGTAGGAGGAAGACACTCTTCCGCCATGCATAATTTTACGAGCTCCAAGTTTGGCAATCACTGCCGTCAATCGCGGAAACGGAACAGTGTGCTAATAATAAACAGTACTGGCCATTAAAACTGCTACACCAAGAGGAAATGCAGGTGATAAACGGTATTCGTTGGACAAATATATTATACTACAACTGACATGTGATTACATTTTCCCGCAATTTTGGTGCATATATGCTGAGAAATTAGTGCCCAGACCTCCGGCCGTAATAGCGGCCTTGATACGCCTGGGCATTGAGTCAAACAGAACTTGGATGGCGTGTACATGTACAGCTGCCCATGCAGCTTCAACTCGATACCACAGCTCGTCAAGAGTATTGACTGGCGTATTGTGACGAGCCAGTTGCTCGGCCACCATTGACCACACGTTTTCAATTGGTGAGATATCTGGAGAATGTGCTGGCCAGGGTAGCAGTCGCACATTTTCTGTATCCAGAAAGGCCCGTACAGGACCTGCAACATTCGGTCGTCCATTATCCTGCTGAAATGTAGTGTTTCGAAGGGACCGAATGAAGGGTAGAGCCACCGGTCGTAACACATCTGAAATGTAACGTCCACTGTTGAAAGTGCCGTCAATGCGAACAAGAGGTAGCCGAGACGTGTAACCAATGGCACCCCATACCATCACGCCGGGTGATACGCCAGTATGCCGATGACGAATGCACCCTTCCAATGTGCGTTCACCGCGATGTCGTCAAACACTGATGTGACCATCATGATGCTGTAAACAGAACCTGGATTCACCTGAAAAAATGACGATTTGCCATTCGTGCACCCAGGTTCGTCGTTGAGTTCACCATCGCAGGCGCTCCTGTCTGTAATGCAGCGTCAAGGGTAACCGCACCCGTAGTCTCCGAGCTGATAGTTCATGCTGCTGCAAACGTCGTCGATCTGTAAGTGCAAGTCGTGGTTGTCTTGCAAACGTCCCAATCTGTTGACTCAGGGATCGAGACGTGGCTGCTCGATCCGATACAGCCATGCGGATAAGATGCCTGTAATGTCGACTGCTAGTGATACGAGGCCGTTGGGATCCAGCACGGCGTTCCGTATTACCCTCCTGAGCCCACCGATTCCATATTATCCTAACAGTCATTGGATCTCGACCAAGGCGAGCAGCAATGTCGTGATACAATAAACCCCAAACGCGACAGGCAACAATCTGACATTTATCAAAGTCGGAAATGCATTTCTCCTCCTTACACGAGGCATCACATCAACATTTCACCAGACAACGCCGGTCAACTGCTGTTTGTGTATGAGAAATCGGCTGGAAACTTTCCTCGTGTGAGCACGTTGTAGGTGTCGCCACCGGAGCCAACCTCGTGTAAATGCTCTGAAAAGCTCTTCATTTGCATGTCACAGTATCTTCTTCCTGTCGGTTAAATTTCGCGTCCGTAGCACGTCATCTTCGTGGTGGAGCAGTTTTCATGGCCAGTAGTGTAGTAATCTACCTATAGTTTCGTTGTGCTGAATCTCCGTCACTCTCAGTTACGTGTAACTGTTTCATGTTGTTGTGATAATTTGTTAGTGAATAAGGTGTTATTACACAAGTTTGCGTTCTACGTCACTGTTCTTGTTTTGCGTGAAGATTCAAAAATAAACATGAAAACTTTTGGTAACTTTGATTTTCATTACGATTGTATCTCATCTAGTCACAAAATTAAATTGCAGTGTCACTACTCCACGACCCTTTTAAAAGTCTGTACGGCCATAATTCATTGTTAATAAAAAAAACCTTGCCTAACAAGTGATAGTTTACAGTCTTCATTGGATACTTACATATCGAAACATCTTAATTACCTAAAGGCGTAGGTGATGAGATAATACTCGGTTGTGGTAAAGGAGAAGGCGTAACAATAGTGGTCATTATTACATAAACCACAGGACATTAGAGGAAAACATGGAGAGGGCGAGATGGCGAGGTAACGAGTATTGGAGAAAATAAGAAGCTAGCGTTGAAGTGCTAATTACAACTGATAGTAAAATTTTTAATCTAATGTAAAAGTTTACTAACGAAATGATAATGCACTAAATGTTATTATTTGGTATTTCAGGTGTGAAAGTACAGGAGTACTCACAATTTTCTAAAAGGTAATAAGTAACAGTAAATATTTCAACTATTGTTCTGTATGACTACTTTACGTTTATCCTGAACACAGTTTTCAAACTGGAGGAAAAGGTCATAAGAAAAATAATCCGAGACAGTAGTCGAGCTCATTGTACAAGTCTGTTGAAAACACCGCGGATATTAACTACACAATGTGGATACATTACCGAAACAGTCGTCCACATCTAAAAATATCGCTGGTAATTACAGCGTTGACAACTGTGTCCCTAGCCATATAAAAAGGTCTGAATAAACATAACCCTAAAAATAGCATTTTCTGCCAAGGAAAAAAGCTGTACAAGGGAAACCAATGAGGTTACTAAACAGAACCGGTATTTAGAAAGGCATTTGGCAAAAAATATTATACACATACTTAATAATAACGATAATAATAATGAAACATCTATCATTCTACTGCCGTGTTTACGTTTTCTGAGTTGTTCCCCGGAAAAGAATTCCATAGCTAAGAATTAAGTGTACATATGAGTAGTACGCATTTGAATGATACTGGTTGCTATACACCGATGACGGAACTGACGGTTGTATATTTATATTTTATGATTTGGTCCCCAAAAAACAGTACCGTTTCACATTACGTTCCCATCACAATGTAACACAGGAACAGGCTCGTGGAAAACGCGCAGAACTTGCTGGCCTAAGCTGGAAGGGCGCCGGCCAGTATGTAGGTCGGAAGGCGTGTGTGCGTGAGAAAGCCACGCCTTGGCAGCCGAAACGGCAGCTGACTGACTGTTGGGGGAGACAGGGTCGCCGCGAAGAAAGTTGAAGCATCAGAATACAAGGAAAAGCCACTTAGTCGCTGGAAATATACGGCAGCTAATTAAGAACTGAGTTATCGGACAGTTCGACAAAGACTGAAGAGAAATCGGCTTTTAACGTATTTAGCCACTGGTATGGAACGAAGGATTCTACATCTGTGGTAGTCAGTGGTATACGGCTGTTATTTCACCTTAGCCAACAGCTGGGTACTACAAAAACCCAGGATTCACTTCTTTATAGTGCTGGTAGCTTCTTTGGCGGGGATTGCCCTCTTTGCGTGTGTTTGTCTTCTTCTTACATCGTGTTTGTCTTCTTCTTACATCTCCCTAGCTTCGTCCACCACACTTTAATTTGTTTCCACCTTGGCGTAATTCATTCACAATAAGCACGACGTGCTCCCTAAGTTGTCTTTGTTGTCGAAAATCGAATTTCTGCTGTCTCTCGTTAGCCTTCCTTTGATCTACTCAAAATCCATATTGTATGCTCAGTAGACTTGAACATGTCCTGTCGTGCATCATTTGCACAGAGTATGGAAGTTTTCATCAGAGAATATTTGAAATTCTTTGACTCTGAACATCACATGTAGAGAAGAAAAACTTCAGCTCTGCCTTTCTCCCTTTTTAACCCTATTACTCAGTTATTATTGCTTTCTCGTGGTACTTGCATCTACTGACAATTATTGTTCTCTACAGTTTATTATTACAATTCTTGCTTTTGTTAAGTTTAGCACCAGAAATGGCTCTCGGAAGTCCATTTCCTAAGGCGAAACTGTCATCTTCGTATTCATCCGTATTCCGCACGCCACCTTACCACGTGTGGCAGAGGATATGTTGTGTACGTTTGTCACCACTTAACCTCCCCTCCCCTTCCCCACTTTTCCTGTCAGAGCCGCAAAATTTGTTTCTTGGGAAGAACTACTGTCGGTACACCTCCGTGTGTTCTCGAATGTCTCCTTCGCGGTCTTAGCGCGAGCTGTACATATAAGAAAGCAATAGACTGGTTGTCTCCGCTATAAACATGCGCTATTAGAAGTTCAACAGTAAATTTCAACAGTGAAGCACTCCCTGATACTCCTTTATTGCAGGAGCTGGCTGAGCATCTCCAGGGCACTTTCCCGCTATAAAATGAATATGTAACGTAAAACGCTGTTGTTCGTTTGATCTTCTCCATTTCTTCCGTTAGCCCTACAGAGTGACGATTATTGAACTACATGAAAAAAAAAAAACTTAAATTAGTTACAAACTATGGCGCGCAAAGGCTTTATTCGACATGTAAACGTCATTACAGATATTTGGATTTAGGTTTTCGCATGTTCGATATGCCTGCCATCATTGGCGATAATGTGGCTCGAAATTCTGCATGACCCACTGAAGTATCGGAACGTCGATGCTGTCGACGAGCTCGTGAATGGCTCTTTCCAGCCCATCAGTGTCTCTGGGATTATTGCTCTACACCTTGTCTTTAATAGAGACCACAAAAAGGAGTCATGTTTTCAGATCCTGAAAAGATGGCGGGCAATCGGGTCCCATGCCAGTGACCTCTGAGTACACCAGAGTCAGAATGAAGTCCCCAGAGTGCTTCTTCAGGGCATCAAACACTCTCCTACTTCGACGGGATCTTGCATGAACCACATGTTGTCGAAATCAGGGTCAGTTCGGATAATGGGGATGAAATCGTCTTCCGAAACCTTCGCGTACCATTCGGTAGCCACCGTGCCGTCGAGGAACAGCGCGCCGATTATTGAGTGACTGGACATTACACACCACACAGTCACCCGTTGAGGACAAAGAGAGTTCTTGATCGCGAAATGTGGATTGTCAGTTTCCCAAATGCACCAATTTTGCTTGCTGACGAACACATCCAAATGTATGTGGGCCGAGAAAGCGAGGCTCCTGTGCATGTGCATACTACGAGGGTCGGTCAAAAAGTAATGCCTCCCATTTTTTTTCTACTTAAAAAAAAAGTTAAGTGAAAAATTTGAATTTGGCGCCATTCCTCAAACCTTCTTCTGCAATCCACTGCAGTAGTAACTTTCTGTGTCAACAGGTGGCAGCACAGCAGAAGTTTGTAAGATGGCCGACATCGATGTTCGTTTGAGACAGCGTTGTGTGATTGAATTCTTGAATGCAGAAGGTGAAACGCCCATACGCATTCATGAAAGACTGAAGAAGGTGTATGGTGTTATGACAGTGGATGTCAGCACTGTTAGACGATGGGTTCGTCGTTGTAAGGAAGCTGAAGGGCAAACACCGTTGACTGACGAAAAGCGGAGCGGCAGGCCGGTGAGTGCAGTGACTCTACACAACATTCAGCAAGTTGATGACATCATTCGTGGTGATCGTCGGGTGACTGCAGATGAAGTGTGTCGCATTATTTCTCTTAGTAAAGGCAGTGTGATCACGATTATTAAACAATTGGGGTACTCAAAAGTTTGTGCACGGTGGGTTCCAAGAATGTTAACCGATCAGAATAAAGAGGCAAGGAAAACAATAGCCTCCCAACACTTGCAGCGCTTCCGTTTGTAGGGAGATGAGTTTCTGAAAAAAATTGTGACCGGGGACGAAACATGGGTGCATTTTTTTGAACCCGAATCAAAGAGGCAGTCAATGGAGTGGCGTCACACAAGCTCGCTGAGGAAGAAAAAATTCAAAACTATGCGATCGGCAGGGAAAGTTATGGCAACAGTTTTCTGGGATACAGAGGGTGTGATTCTGGTTGATTTTTTGGAGCAGGGATGCACAATAAATTCTGTTCAATACGTCACAACCCTCAAAAAACTTAAAGCACGTCTTCAGCGAGTTCGCCCAACAAAATCAATGGCAGATGTTCTTCTTTTGCATGACAATGCAAGACCACACACCAGTCGTCACACCTCTGACGAGATTGTCAAAATTGGATGGGAAGTTTTGCCTCATCCCCCATACAGCCCTGACCTGGCACCATCAGACTTCCATCTGTTCGGGCCACTAAAAGAAGCTCATCGTGGGAATCATTTTGAAGATGAGGAGGCCGTCAAAACATCCGTGCGTCAATGGCTTAGGAAGCAGAGCTGTGATTTTTACCGTGCTGGGATACATGCCCTTGTTCAAAGATGGACCAAAACTGTAGAGATGGGCGGAGATTACATTGAAAAATGACAAAATGATCCTCAATGTTGTGGTTTTCAACCTATGTAATTGCATTTAAATTTCCTGACAATTAAACGTAGAAAAAAAATAGGAGGCTTTACTTTTTGACTGACCCTCGTACTTCCCATCATGCCCCGCGGCCAACTGTACTGTTTGACCGTCCTAACGCGAACCGTTCAGAAGTTATGACGATTTTATTTCATACAGTTGAAGTTTTCTTTTCTACACTTCTATTGTCACACATTATTTGTCATCGTACTACTGGTTTCGGTCTGTAATGACCATCTTCGGATCTGTTTTATAAAAAGATGTACTAATGTAGTGGAGTAGTACATAATCTTACACTTAGACCTTTAATCTCTTAGAAAGCAACTAGAGAGTCGCAGTACATATATATTTATATTGAAATATCCTTCAAATATATCATCCTAATTCAAAATAAAACCTACTAAAATTTCCCTAGGTGTTCCAGAAAAAATTTTCTTTGTTATTCTTCATCAAAATTTACTTTCTTTTAAAACAGGGATCACTATCCTGTGATTAGGTTGTGACAAACTGTCTATTGAAAATGCTTGACACGTGAAATTTTAACTTTAAAATGAATCAAAATTTTTTCATCACATCTTTAATTTCGCACATGAAAATTCAGTCTGAAATTCACCTACCGTGGAAGAGAGAAATACTCGTACTTTGAATTGTAAACCAATGAAATTTAGTCTACCATACAGTCATCTGTATTTCGATAGCTTGAACTGCATCACAATTGTAACTGATGTTATCTGTTTTATAGCTAAATCAAGTCACATCTTTATATGACTTTCTCTCTACCCTTGTAAAGAGAAAGTAAGCCCTGAACGTTAATGACGTATCATCACAAAGACAAAACTGAGATTTAATAGGTAGTATTTTCAAGTGATAACATTCGTATACCGCCGTGAAATTACATGCCCGCGAATTTGTAAGGATTGTTTGGATAACTGTTCGTAAACACTTTGTATACAATCGTAAACCCACAAAAGCCTTGTCTGCACTACCCAGCGTTCTACGCTGACTGATATGTGGCATCGAGCCACGTGTTTGGCTTTTCATCAGAACGTGTAAGCATTCCTGTTTGACGATGCGGTTTTGTGCTTTCCGACATCTAATCTCCTTGTTATTTGCTACAGCTTGTCTCGCACTCTGTGGACTCTAGGGACAATATTCACAGCGAATGCAGCTCACATGCTCTTTGTACACCGGTATTGTATACGTAGTTCCTTTGAGAAAATTAATGCTTGTTTACAATTTTGAATCTAAATACTTAGGTAATTTCTTTATTACGCTGTTTCGGTTTCGGTTGGTGCAATTAGGATTAACGGAATAAAGAGTGACAGGTGTGTTCGACATAACATCCAGCAACAAAATATTTAAAAAAACCTAAAATTATTTGTAAAACTCACTCACTATAAAAAATAGAGCTTGTAAGACAAGGTTAAGCGTCTGTATTAAAAACATATACCTTCTCCTGCCATCAACTCAAATCGTGGCTCAACAAACTTACAAAGATAAAAGTTTTCTCGAAAGAACAGTTACTGTTGATGACCGTGCAGCTTTTCCCTGGAATAAATGACTAACTGAAAACCTCAGCTGCCGACAGGTGTTGTTGATATACCTCGATATGGACAGCTGAAAATGTGTTCCCTGACCGGGACTCGAACCCGTGAGCTTACATGGCAGACGCTCTAAGCGTCTGAGCCACAGAGGACACAGATGAATAGCGCGACTGCTGGGACTTATCCCTTGCACGCTCCCCGTGAGACTCACATTCCCAACTGTCCACAATTCTACATATGTATTGTACTTTATAGACTTTTTCCCACCCACTCATTACTCGCGATGGCATGTAAGCAGGAGATCTAGAGTTCGAGTCCCGGTCGGGGCACACATTTTCAGCTGTCGACATCGACGTATATCAACAACACCTGTCGGCAGCTGAGATTTTCAGTTAGTCATCATTTATAAAAGTTTTCGCTGCCAGGTGGCGTTATTGCAGGGACCATTACTTTCAGGTTTTATCTGTTTCATTTTTCTTCTCACTTATCTACCTTGAAATAATGAATATTTCTATTCATTTAAGAAAATAAAAAACATCACTGAATGAGCTTGGTCGTATAATTATAAACCTAGCATTTTCAGTAGCGCTAATTAATCCTTATGGATACTGGAAACAAGTGAGCACTGATTTATTACGCAACAATATATGTACAGCTGTCACATAAGTGTTCATCTTTGGCATTAAATGTGCATTAACTGTGGCGTATTCTCCCGCTGTTGATTGGGCCACACCTCACATCGTATCTACTTTTCCCACTGGAGCTCCCACTCGCTGTGCAGCAAACTAAGTGCCTCAGGAAATAAGTTACTGGTTCTTCCGCAAGATGGACCTGCCTCAGGAAGTAAGTTAATGGTTCATCCACAAGATGGAGCTGCCACAGGAAGTAAGTTAACGGTTATTCTGCAAGCTGGAGCCGCCTCAAGACATAGGTTACTGGTTCTTCCACAAAATGGAGCTGCATCAGGAAGTAAGTTACTGGTTCTTCCACAAGATGGAGCTGCCTCAGGCATTAGGTTAATGGATCTTCTGTAAGCTGGAGCTACCTCAGGAAGTACGTTACTGGTTCTTCTGCAAGCTGGAGCTGTCTCAGGAAGCAAATTCCTGGTTCTTCCACAAGATGGAGCTGCCTCAGGAAGTAAGTTACTGGTTCTTGCACAACATGGAGCTGCATCAGGAAGTACGTTCTTGGTTCTTAAACAATATGGAGCTGCCGCAGAAAGTAAGTTACTGGTAATTATGCAACCTGGAGCTGCCTCAGGAAATAAGTTACTGGTTTTTCCATTAAACGGAGTTGCCTCAGGAAGTAAGTTACAGGTTCTTCCACAATATGGAGCTGCCTTAGGCAGTAAGTTACTGGACCTTCTGCAAAATGGAGCTGCCTCAGGAAGGAAGTTATTGGTTTCTCCACAACATGAAGGTGAATCAGTAAGTAAGTTCCTGGTTCTCCCACAAGATGGAGAGGCCACAGCAAGTAAGTTACTGGTTATACTGCAATCTGGAGCTGCCACAGGAAATACATTACTGGTTCTTCCCAAAATGGAGCTGCATCAGGAAGTAGGTTACTTGTTCTTCCACGACATGGAGCTGCCTCTGGCAGTAAGTTGCTGGATCTTCTGCAAGCGGGAGCTACCTTAGGAAGTAAGCTACTGGTTCTTCTGCAAGCTGGAGATGTCTCAGGAAACAAATTCCTGGTTCTTCCACAAAATGGAGCTCCCTCAGGAAGTAAGTTCTTGGTTCTTATACAAGACGGAGCTGCCACAGGAACTAAGTTAACTGTTATTCTGCAAGCTGGAATTGCCTCAAGAAATTAGTTACTGGTTCTTCCACAAAATGGAGCTGCATAAGGAAATAAGTTACTGGTTCTTCCCCAAGATGAAGCTGCCTCAGGAAGTAAGTTATTGGTTATTTCACAACATGGAGGTGTCTCAGGAAGTAAGTTCCTGGTTCTTCCACAAGATGGGGCTGCCTCAGGAAGTAAGTTACTGGTTCTTCCACAAGATGGAGCTGCCTCGAGAAGTAAGTTGCTGGTTCTTCCACAAGATGGAGCTGCTTCAGGAAGTAAATTACTGGTTCTTCTGCAAGGTGTAGCTCCTACAGGAAGTAAGTCATTGGTTCTTCCACAGTATGGAGCTGCCTCGGGCAGTAAGGTACTGTATCTTCTGCCAGCTGAAGTTACTTTAGGAAGTAAGTGACTGGTTCTTCTGCAAGCTGGAGCTGCCTCAGGAAGCAAATTCCTGGTTCTTCCACAAGATGGAGCTGCTTCGAGAAGTAAGTACTGGTTCTTCCACAATATGGTGTCTCAGGAAGTAAGTTCCTCGTTCTTCCACAAGATGTAACTGCCTCAGGAAGTAAGTTACTGGTTCTTCCACAGAATGGAGGCGAATCAGGAAGTAAGTTACTGGTTCTCCCAAAAGATGGAGGTACCACAGCAAGTACGTTACTGGATATACTGCAATATGGAGCTGTCTAATTTAATACGTTACTGGTTCTTCCACAAAATGGAGGTGCATCAGCAAGTAGGTTACTTGTTCTTCCACAACATTTAGCTGCCTCAGGCAGTAAGTTACTGGGTCTTCTGCAAGCTGGAGCTACTTTAGGAACTAAGTGACTAGTTCTTCTGCAAGTTGGAGCTGCCTCAGGAAGCAAATTGATGGTCTTTCCAGAAGATGAAGCTGCCTCAGGAAGCAAGTTACTGGTTTTCCACAACATGGGGGTGTCTCAGGTTCTTCCACGAGATGGAACTGCCTCAGGAAATAAGTTACTGGTTTTACACAACATGGAGGTGTCCTAGGTTCTTCCACAAGATGGAGCTGCCTCAGGAAGCAAGTTGCTGGAGCTTCCACAAGATGTTAGTTGCTTCGGGAAGTAAGTTACTGGTTCTTCTGCAAGATGGAGCTGCGTCGGGAAAGACGTTTCTGATTATTTCACAAGATATAGGGGCCTCAGGAGTCAAGTTACGTGTTCTTCAACATGGTTTAGGCGCCTTATGAGACAAGTTACTGGTTTTTCGACAACATAATGCTGCCTGAGGAACTACTTTACTGGGTCTTGCGCAAGAGGGAACTACTGTTGAAGACATTTCTATTAATAGTGAAATTGTTTTAATCTTTGTAACCTATTTCAAAGTCTTATAGTTTAGACTATTGTTTGGCTAAATTTTGGTTTGGTGGCTTCTGTTTTTTATGTACCTGCCACATGTGGTTTTAACCGTAAGTAATACTTTTGTAATTCCAATACCATTTTGATGCATAATGTTATTAAAATAAAACTTTATGCAGCAGCTGTATGGATACTATTGTTTGATATATTCAATGAACTTCTTGTGGCTTAATTGCTTCCAGCTAAATCGTCTTATTTTATAAGTATGCAACTATACTCGCTTAAACTATTTTTTTAAAATTATTATTTGAATGTTTGTGATGTAAAGATCGTCGTCATATGTGATGAAGTAAAAGAAGAATTAAAAATAATGTACATGAAATTTGATGGTAAGCTTGCTAGACTATCCTGGCCTAGCAGCTAAAACTTGCAATTTTGTGAAATGTGTGACCAAGCTGTTAGCTGATGTACCAAACACACAAAGATTTTTAAGTATGACAGTGAACATTGCTTTGAAAATACTAAGTTTGTGAAAAAATGAATTTTTATTTAAACATTTTTTAAAGTTTTAAACGTCAGTAGATTGATGTTATACTATAAACTACTTTCGCTCTTCCAGTTCATTTAATTTTACTTGTAGACATCTAATGATGACAACAGCCAATGCCTCATAATAAGGAAATATACTAAGCTACCAAGATGGTTTTATTGAAAAAATTATTCACAGTGATCGCGGACTGAGACAGAAAATATATTTACATAGTTAATAATTTTTAACGATTACAAAAGCACTGGAAGTACAGATATGACCCCCACAGAATTGGAAGAGAACACAGTCCTGATGAAGGTCACTCGTAAAACTGGTTGAAACGTTGCTCCCTAAAACAGCGTTAAGACGATGCCAAATTATCGTAAGAGTCTTGTAATACACAATTCATTTAACTGCTGTCTACTGTCCTACTTATTTTCACCACGATCAGCGTTTTGTTCAGTTAACCAACACCAACAGAGTACCTGAATTACTTTACACATCATCCGTAAGTCACTAGACGAGGGATTTAAATTTCTATTTCTTCATTACCAGTTACAACAGGACAGTGCCTGTGTCATCAAGAGGAATGATACAATGTTCCTTCGGATATGCATCGTTCTCCTTAACAACAGAAACATTGCAGTATCGCGCTTATTCCCCGATAACAGGCGGCGACTTGTACAGGAATTACATAATGTGTGTACGAGTACAAGTTGTGACGCAGGAACGACTACATATGAATTTTGGTGCCGGCCGTGAGTCGTGCACGACTCATGTGAGTGTCAGAAAGGTTCATCATAACAAAGTGACAGGTAAACTATCATAAAAAATGAGTGTTTGTGAATAATTGGCACAAACATAGAGGAAGTCCTTGTGTACGTAGTAAGATCGTAGAGGAAAGAAAATAAAGGAAAATTATGGTTTGACGTCGCGAGGAAGCAAGACTGCAACATTAAAACTCGTCGCTCCATCGATGGAGGTTGGAAATTCTGAGTAGTTCTGTAATCACATAAACATCAATCAAAAGTTGATAATGACGAATCGTACGACCTTCACGTAGCCGTCAGAGAGAGTTGGGACTAGACAGGGAAGAATCTGCAGCTCTTAAGTATATCCTTAACGTAAGTACCATTTTGACGTTCGCCTTAAGATAGTATCCTCCCTGACCTCGCATGTCCCTCATATGTTTTTAATTCAGAGCTGATTAAAATTCTTCACATGTAGCCTAATATAAATAATAATATAGATTCCCCTTTGATGTAGGTGTTGTAGCAAACTATCAACCGCCGTTCCCAGTGGCGTTCATCGGTGTAGTTTCCTGATAAATTACTGCTGGAGTCAGACCGTAAAGGAAAGGAATTGACTAGGGTGCATTGCGCTTCTCTGACGGCTACGTGAAGGACGTATGTTTCGTTACTATCAACCCCTGTCTGATGTTTATGTGATTACAATGTGCGACGCAGGTAAATGCACCTTGTCGAAGAGACGCTAAGTCAGTGAGAGTTGGACGGTAGCAGTGAAGGGAGCGATGATGGATGATGTGAAAGGGCTCATAAAGCACTGAGAAACTTTCGAGGGTACAAAAAGACAAGTATGGCTGTCATAATAATGAAACAAGTACAGAAGGGTTGTCTAACATGACTAAACTATGTTGTGCAGTCACTAGTACTTTTAAATATTAACAGTACCGATAAAGCAAAGTGATCAACAATAATTTACAACTAAAAATCACTAAATTTCGGCTTCTTCTTTTATTTCATCATCTTGCCACAAAACGTCACCATAAAAGGAGATCTACACACACCAACGATTTCCCGCTGTGTTGCAGGTAAAAATAAACACATGATTGGTGTGCTACAGAAACTACCGCTTCAAGTGTACTAGAAACAATCTCTTCAAGTGCAGAAGACTGATAAAAACGTACTCTTTAATAAGAGGACTTCAGAGCTCAATAAGAAGTACTACATATCACAAATTCTCTCCCCAAAATTTTCTTTAGCAGTCAGATTAGTTGTACAAAAATATAATCGCTGTATGAATGTTGTTGTTGTTGTGGTCTTCAGTCGTGAGACTGGTTTGATGCAGCTCTCCATGCTACTCTATCCTGTGCAAGCTTCTTCATCTCCCAGTACCTACTGCAGCCTACATCCTTCTGAATCTGCTTAGTGTATTCATCTCTTGGTCTCCCACTACGATTTTTACCCTCCACGCTGCCCTCCAAGTACTAACTTGGTGATCCCTCGATGTCTCAGAACATGTCCTACCAACCGATTCCTTCTTCTAGTCAAGTTGTGCCACAAGCTTCTCTTCTCCCCGCTTCTATTCAATACCTCCTCATTAGTTATGTGGTCTACCCAACAGCTGTATGAATAAGAAGTAAAAAAAAGCTGTCATTTATATGGCATAAGTATTAGAAGAAAGTTCTTATACTACATTCAAAAGTGAATTAATTAACTATACAGAGCTTGCAGCTACAGTTTCACATCTCAAATACAGGACTGACGACCTTTTAAATAATTAAAAATTGTTAGTACATCCAGGAATTAAATTATCAAACTTTTCTATTTGCAGACGATATCTACATCACTTTAAAATCATCTACACAAGTCATAGAACTAAAAAATCTCAGTTTGTAACATGAATATTAGAGGAAAGGATTTAGTCAGCTCAAAGACTGTGCAAGAAAACAACACTGTAGAGTAAGTATCTAAGCTTTTGTAATGACAAGGACTCTGAGCAATAAGGTAACAAATATAAAATTGTATAAGGACCATTCAGGGAAAATTTAAAAATAACACTTGCAAAGAAACGAAAATCAATATTTATCAAGTAATGGCTTCACCCAGATTACTTTATGACAGTGAAGACTTGGTGCCGTTGGAAAAGAAACAGTGTTAAACACAGTCGGTAGAAATGTGACTCTTAATGACTGTTAAAAACGGCACGAAGCTTCAGCCACTATCATTGAACATTGAGCGCCAGTGTAATGCAGCAATTAATATAAGTTAACTTGGAAATAGCAATCGGCAGAGCAGCGTCTGCGGAGGTGATGCGTTTGGGATCAAGTGGAGGGACAGAAAAAACTTTTATGCTTTTAAAGCTGGTTAACACTGCAATTTCATTAACAAGAATTACATTTGGCAATGTAACAATTATCACAAGTGATTGTTACACACAAACTGCCAGTGCTTTCAATAAAAGCGAACTAAAGAACAATAAATAAAGTGCCTTGAAAGTAATTGTGACTGGACGATACCCACGAATGATTCTCAGTTACTTATAAAATGATTTGTGCTGTGTAGTGATAGCCCCATCGATTCCGAATGAGATTATTTTCATTCAGCTATTTTCAGTCCAGATTATCGTGTTCATGCGGTTTTTAAGTTTTATAAGTGTTTGCGGAAATTATACATTTTCTCAAATGGTACCTACACTCTCCCCATTTACACGAGTTATTTTAAATTTTATTTCGAAATGTTAATTAATAGAAAGGTGCAAATACATATAGTTACTAGCAGTAAGTTTAATATGTGACTTGAACTTCACTGAAGCTATTGCTATATATATATATATATATATATATATATATATATATATATATATATATATATATATATAAACAAAAAATTATTGAAAAATGCATAATCATCTGTGTACATAGCAAAAAAATTATATACTCCAAATTTGATCTACCAAATAAATTATTTTGTCTTTGAACTTTCTCTTACTGTTAAACAGCAGTTTAAACTCACGTACGTTTGTGAACTGAAGAAGTCAATTTCATTTCCAACGGTGCGACTATGAACCAGAACGTTGTCAATTTCCAAACACTAGCTAGCAATAAATTTAATAGGTGACTCGCACTTCACTGAAGCGGTTGCTGTATGCCTAACAGCCTAAATAACGGTCTACAGGCCGATCGAATACGTACGCCACACATAATACGTACGCAATGAATATTTGGTGCAATGGTTTCGGCTCTCTTACAGTTTTATTGCACGATAAATTACTTACTGAAAAATGCAAAAGGAACTAAAATTTCGACACTGTCTCGCTACAATGTGCAGTAATATGCCAAGTAAAGTTTGTTGATATTAGCATTTATCAGGATCTAAACTCAATTTCCTGTTCAACTTATTATCGATGTGAGCACTTAGATTTGATAATTTACTCGGACCCCACTTGCCTCCCCAAGTATTACTACTGAAGATACATCTCGTCTTGATAGCAGTAAGCATTATTTTAAAAGTTAAGGGTAAACCTAATTACATAATAACACAGAAATAATATTGGTGAAAATATAATTAATTAATAGTCCAACATATTAGGCTTGTATTATCACAAGGGGATTCTACTGCTGTTTGAGTCACGGAAACGATATATTTGGCAGTTACACGAATGGTCATTCCTTAAAAATGGGTGCTGGCTCTTCTTTAATGTACAATACGCTGAAACATTGTCGGTGCCAAGAACAAAAGAGGAAATGATTACGGTAGAAGGAAACACAAATTACCTGGATGAAAATGGTTGTATTGTTAAAGAGATCGTAGTGTTGCAAATAAAGACCACCACAATTAAAACTTATACTACAAAAGAGCACTACACAAGTGATGGAAGCTTAGATAATCACTACCAATCGCTGTAGACTAAAATGATATGAGAATCTTCGTACATTAAAAGACAAATCTCTTATGAGCAGAGACTCATTATCGTCCATCACTCAGTACATAAAAATTTGACTAGTTGTGCTACAGTATTGCTGCATTGCAATATCGCAGCAAAGTGAATAAAGTGGGTCCCTATGTAAACACAGCGTAAAAAATGTACTCAGGAGGAACGGTAAACAAGCACTCGACAGCGGCATTGAAATTAAAGGAAAACACTTTGTTCCTATGTGAGATGAAATATGGAGATCACTGTAACTGAGAAAGTGGTCGTGTTACCACACTAGCAAACTGACCTCTGTTGTTTATATTTTCTTTGGAACATATACCTTTAGTCCGTGATTAGAATTTAGTGACATTCCATTCATGCACTATGATAAAAATCAGCAAATTTATTTACTTTCCATTAGCCTATGGCAGCTGTTCCACAAGACCATTACATTTTTTACTCTGTTAAAGCAATCTTTTACGCTGAAGTAGATCGCTAGTTGTGCAGATTTCATTGCTGTTGCTGGAAAGTTGGAAACTCAATCCGTCTGTTATTTTCTTCCCTAATGAAGGATTATTTTTCTGAGCTTTTTTTTGCGTATCGTATTTCCTGCCACCTTTGCGACTGTTTGAGAGAGTTCTTATGTTTCGTACCACCAGAACTTCTCCGTCTCTATTTCAACAAATTTGCTACAAACGAGTTTTAGTGTTCCGCATCAGTGCGAAAAGAACCTGTTTCTTTATGCATCCATCGTTTTCTTGTGCTCATTAGTGATCCCCTTTGCTGACTGTAAAAACATTACTTTACGATGTTGCATCTAGTTTATTTACCACACAGAATTAAAGTTTCATCGGAGCTTCAACGTTTTACATTACGGGCAGATTACAACTTAATTTTCACTTTTAGTATTCTGAGGAACAAAGGAATCTTGTATATTCCCGTTACCCGGAAGTGAAATCTTGCCTTTGGTTACACATTGCACATAGCCATGTAGTTATCAGATAATCTCATAATAATACGTACCGTGATCCATTACATATCTGAGTACTGAACCAAATGTAGTGGCAGAATATTAAACACGCGTCAACACGCTGTCACCTTCATAACGTATCTCTTGCTGCTTATTAGTTCCATTCACCGTCTAGTGAGGATTTTCGATGTTTAGTTTTAAACATTACATAAGAGATGAAGCAATGTGGAATACCCGAGCAGAATATGAGGCATGCTGTCCACACAAATGGTTAATGGACTGAGATACACTACTGGCCATTAAAATTGCTACACCAAGAAGATGACGTACTTTAGACGCGAAATTTAACCGACAGGAAGAAGATGTTGTGGTATGTAAAGGATTAGCTTTTCAGAGTATTCACACAAGGTTGGCACCGGTGGTTGGCACCGGTGGCGACACCTGCAACGTGCTGACATGAGGAAAGTATGCAATCGATTTCTCATATATAAACAGGAGTTGAAGAACGTTGCCTGGTGGAACGTTGTTGTGATGCCTCATGTAAGGAGGAGATATGCGTACCATCACGTTTCCCACTTTGATAAAGGTCGAAGTGTAGCCTATGGCGACTGCGGTTTATCGTATCGCTACATTGCTGCCCGCGTTGGTCTAGATCCAATGACTGTTAGCAGAATATGGAATCGGTGGGTTCAGGAGGGTAATACGGAACGCCGTGCTGGATCCCAACGGCTTCGTATCACTAGTAGTCGAGATGACAGGCATCTTATCCGCATGGCTGTAACGGATCGTGCAGCCACGTCTCGATCCCAGAGTCAGCAGATGGGGACGTTTGCAAGACAACAACCATCTTCACGAACAGTTCGACGACGTGTGCAGCAGCATGGCTGCGGTTACCCTTGACACTGCATCAGAGACAGGAGCACCTGCGATGGTGTACTGAACGACGAACCTGGGTGCACGAATGGCAGACGGACATTTTTCGGATGAATCCAGGTTCTGTATACAGCATCATGATGGTCGCATCCATGTTTGGTGACATCGCGGTGAACGCACATTGGAAGCATGTATTTGTCATCGCCATACTGATGTATCACTTGGCTTGATGGTATGCGGTGCCATTGGTTAGACGTCGTGGTGACCTCTCGTTCGCATTGGCGGCGCTTTGAACAATGGACGTAACATTTCAGATGTTTTACGACCCGTGGCTCTAACCTTCATTCGATCCCTGCGAAACCCTACATTTCAGCAGGATAATGCACGACCGCATGTTGCAGGTCCTATACGGGCCTTTCTGGATACAGAAAATGTTCGACTGCTAGCCTGGCCAGCACATTCTACAGATCTCTCACTAGTTGAAAACGTCTGGTCAATGGTGGCCGACCAACTGGCTCGTCACAATACGCCAGTCACTATTCCTTATGAGCTGCGGTATCGCGTTGAAGCGGCATGGCAGCTGTACCTGTACACGCCATCCAAGCTCTGACTTAATGCCCAGGCGTATCAAGGCCGTTATTACGGCCAAAGGTGGTTGTTCTGGGTACTGATTTCGCAGGATCTATGCACCCAAACTGCGTGAAAATGTAATCACATGTCAGTTCTAGTACAATATATTTGTGCAATGAATACCTGTTTATCTGCATTTCTTCTTGGTGTAGCTTTTTTAATAGCCAGTAGTGTATTTAGTCCACATACTCACTTTTCACTGGAGGACTGCTGGAAGCAAAAATGGATAAGACTTCCGCATATGGGAAACTCGCAAAAGCAAGATAAATGAAAAATATATTTAGTTACAGATAATGAATAACCACATGAGTTAATGGTGACTTGCTCAGAAGACTAACGCTACTACTTGAGCGAAAGTCGCATTCCTGAAATAAAGTGAGAAGGCGCCACTCAGAACCGTACAAAAGGCGGGAAGTGAATCCTCTGCTACACAGGTTTCTCATTAACATTAAGTACCAAGCTCCACTTGTGGGGGAGACTCAATGCTGCTGCCAGTCTGACGGACAAATTTATCGTCACAATTCATTTGGCTGGTACTGGTTTTTAACCCTCTTTCCATTTTTCAGCACTGTATGCACGACGTCTGGTGATGAGGGGGACATTACTTTGGACGGGACAGTCCTTAATTTCGGAAAGAAGAGATGAACGTTATCATTCCAGTGAAATGCCAGTAGGCAGCTTCTCTTCTATGTGTAAACAGAAACACTAATTTCATCCTCAAGTACCCTCACGGGAGAGCGAAAACATTTTGTCACCAGGGTTGTAATCGCTCCCTGCTTTTGAGACTTCGTGGAAACCCTTCTGCTGAGGCTACAGGAAAACCGTACGCTCGAGACTTATCCCTTTTCTGGCGAGAAATCGAATACTCTCTGCTCACAGTAAAATATGCAAAACTCACGCAGTAAATCATCATTAATCGTAAGAGCGTTGAAAGAAAAGGCCCAGGTCATAGCTGACAATCTATTTAAATCACCCCTTAATCGCTCACGAAAAAGGAATAAAAATCTAATATCCAGTAGCTACATTCGTTTCCCACTTGGTTTAAGCGTTTAGCCATGGCAGCAAAGTTCACAATAATAATAAAAGAGGTTAATTCAGAATACCGACAAAGACAATGTAAGTTAACTGAACTCGCTAGTAAATATTACTATGCATGAGACCCTATGTATTGATAATGATAAAGGATCTTAGTAGGATATAAGTATGTTCATTATGACTTACACTTTAACTTCATTATCATTAGCGTCGGGTTATAGCTCAGGCAATTGTTACCGCCAAAGTCACCAGCCTTCCTTCCCGCACCACCACCCCACTACCCAAACCCCAATTTTCTATCGGCCAATTGATTACGAGTGAATGTCAACATCATCATGCGCTGTTGCTCTTAGCCAATAGTTACGATTGTTCCCTGGCAGTAGGGATCATTCTAGGTCTGTTCTCTGTAGTGAGAGAACCATAAGCAGTCTGGCCTCAGCAGGGTGTAAGTATGTTCATTATGACTTAGACTTTAAGTTCATTGTCATTTGTGTAGGGTTACAGCTGAGGTAATTGTTATTTTCAAGGTCACCAGCCTTCCTTCCCCTACCACTCTCCAAACCCCTCTTTGTTCTCGGAAAAGGAAACTGGTAGGGTACGGCATACACTTGGCAGATTTGTAGCACAGGCTGAAAAATGGGAAACTGGTAGGATAGGCAATTGCTTATGTGAAAAATCGTGTAAAGTAAGTTAATTTTATTGTTATTCAGATTATGTGAGTTTCGGCATTCGAGGTCTGTACCCTACATTATCAAGACCATCAGCAACAGAGTTCCCTGCCTAAAATATGGCGGCCAATATTTCCATAATTTATGCTGTAAGGTACTTTGACTAGAGTGTGTGTATAAATTTATGACGTCATGACGTATTCCGCAAAATGGCAGTACGACTGCAGCGTATGCCCACCACGTTAACTCTATTAACATGCGAGCTGACCTCGTCTAGCCCTACGGCAGCGTGCTACCGCTCGCCCACTCACCGACCTCCCGCCAGCCGGATAACAAAAGGAGAGTCTGCGTACGTCTACTGGCGGATGCAGCGTCCTTCTTGACGCTACGCACCTGTGTAATTAACATTATGTGAGAATGTGCTCCATTTATAGTGATACACAGCGACGTAATGAAGACCGACGGGAAAAGAATGGCAACATTAAGGTGAAGTTGTGCAACATACACGAAAGTTGGTAGGCGTGGTTCTATCCCTGTTCCAATTTCACGCTAATCGCATAAGATGTTTTCTTTACATACTCGCTGCAACAGACGTGAGCATAATTACCTTCGAGACTGGACGTGATGACTTCGTGTTAGTCAAGAATGCCTTGACAAAGACACAACTATCAGCACCTCAGTGAGTCTGAACGAGGTCGTGTAATGGGGCTACAAGAAGCTGGATGTTGCCTCTGAGATACTGCAGAAATACTGGGCAGGAATGTAGCCTCTGTACGTAATTGCTATCGGCGGCGGTTACGAGAACGCACGGTCGCAAGAAGCCCGGGCTGCGGTGCCCACGTGCCACTACTGAGTGGGAACACCATCGTGTTTACCGTATGGCTCTTGTGCATCGCCGGCCTGTCGCATCTGCTGTAGGAATCTGAGCAGCAGTTTGTATAACAGTGACACAATAACTGTTACAGATTGGTTACTTCAAGGAGAGCTCCGAGCCAGAAGCCATGCAGCATGAATTCCAGTTACCAAAAAACAACGCCATTTATAACGTCTGTGGTGTCAAGCGAGAGCTTATTAGAGGGTGAGGTGGAGGAATACTATGTTTCCCGATCAAAGCTGCTCCTGCTTTAGTGTCAGTGATGGCCTTGTGTTGGATAGAGCCGGCAGATGTGGCCGAGCGGTTCTAGGTGCTTCAGTGTGCATCAGCGCGACCGCTACGGGCGCAGGTTCGAATCCTGCCTCGGGCATGGATGAGTGTGATGTCCTTAGGTTAGTTAGGTTTAAGTCGTTCTAAGTTCTAGGGGACTGGTGACCTCAGATATTAAGTCCCATAGTGCTCAGAGCCATTTGAACAATTTTTTTTTTTTGTTGGATAGAAGGATGCCAGTCGAGGACCTGCAATGTTTATTGCGTTTGTTTTGGCATCGAATTGGACTGTACGTTTAAAATATTTCACGCATACATTGAAAAAGAAAGGAATTTTAGGTGTCTTTTTATCTATGCATTAAGTAAATGTTATCAGTTTCTCTTATAAATGAATGTTTATCAGACACTAAATTTTAAAATGTTACTGTTACCGTTAAAATATTTCTGTAGATACCAGTTGGAACATTAAATAAAGGTAATCCCAGTTAAAAAGCACACTGTTTTCTACAGAACAAGCTGTTTACGAATAGCAGTAAATTTAAATTGTCAATTTTAAGTACTAGTGCTGACCAATGAAGTAAATTTCTCGGCAGTTATACAGCTAGATAGGATCTGCCTTCCTCCCCCTCCTCTTCCTCATCCAAACAATGCCATAGCTTCAGTGTCTTACATTTTTTACATTTATTCATACAGTTTTAGCATACAGTACAGTTTGTAGAAGTGCCACTTAGAAGACCAAAATAACGTAACAATCTGTGTCCACAAAAACAGATAACTATGTAAAAATTAATAAACTTTTTAGTTGTCTCGATCCACAATTGAAGAAAAACTATTCTTTCGTATTTAGAAATTGTTGTACAGAATAAGAACAGTGATTTATTAGGAAGACCCTTAATTTGATCTTCAATACTGGATATGGATTAAATTTTATTTCATCTGATGTGTTATTGTATAATGTGATACTACAGTGGATTACAGTTTTCTGGTAGGATGATCAGGAAAAAACTGATGAATATTTGGTATACTGTTCTATCGTAGTTGTCAATGTCCTTGCTCCACATCAGTTTACCAGTGTTCATGAGTTAATTGCCAGTTTAAAATATTTAATTTTTTGAAGTCACACTAATTCTTAGTGCTCTTCTTTTGCAATTTTAATACATGTATGCTCAGAGTAGCATTAGGTGAGAAAATGATTCCTTAGTGAATGGAACGGTGAGTAGACTGCCAGTACGACCGTTTGTTTCCTTTTCGTATTTTTCCTATCCTCAGATCATTGCTTGCTGTTGAGTCCTTTTCGACACACTTAGATAACGTGTATCACATTTAAAGTTATACTGAACCCATAGATAACGAAATTTTTTCATCACTGATATTTTCAATAATTTTATCTTTTAATCTTGCTTGGCTACTTTTCATAAGATTGAGAGAAAAGTTTTTTCAAGGTTTCCTAGTTTATGTCGAACAACTCTGAAAGCCTTTACATATTTTGCTGCCATCTATTACAAACTTTGGAAAATCCAGGATGAAATGTAACAATGGTACGTTGCTACTCACCATATAGCAGAAATGTTCAGTCGCTGATAGCCACAACAGAAAGACTGTCACAAATAAAACTTTCAGCCATTGAGGACTTTATTAACAATAGATGACACACACACACACACACAAAAACACACACACACACACACACACACACACAAAAGCAACTCACACACAACGACTGCAGTGGCAGGCAACTGAAACCACCTTGCGAGCAGCAGCAACTACTACACAATGGGAGTGGCGACACGATGGAGTAATGAGGTGACTGGGGCAGCGGGAGGTAGGGATAGTATGATGTGGATGTCAGACAATGAAATGCTGCAGTTTAGATGATAGGCAAGGGAGAGGTGGGGAGGAGGTAGTGGGAAAGGAGAGAAGTAAGAAGGCTGGGTGTGTTGGTGGAATGACGACTGTTTAGTGCTGGAGTCAGAACAAGGAAGGGGCTGCATGGGTGAGGACAATGGCTAACGAAAGGTGAGGCCAGGTGGATTACTGTAATCTAGGATGTGGGGCTGCATGGGTGAGGACAATGGCTAACGAAAGGTGAGTCCAGGTGGATTACTGTTGCTGGAATCAGAACAAGGAAGGGGCTGCATGGGTGAGGACAATGGCTAATGAAAGGTGAGGCCAGGTGGATTACTGTAATCTAGGATGTATTACAGGGAAAGTTCCCTCCTTTGCAATTCAGAATAGCTGGTGTTGGTTTGAACGATCCACATGGGACAGGCTGTGAAGCAGTCTTTGAAATGAAGAATATCAACTTTGGCAGTGTGTTCCGCAACAGGATGGTCCACTTGGTGGTTGGCCACAGTTTTTTGGTGGCCATTCATCTAGACATACAGTTTGTTTGCTGTCATACCCACTTAAATGCAGCACAGTGGTTGCAGTTTCGCTTGTAGATCACAAAACTGGTTTCACAGGTAGCCCTGCCCAAGATGGGATGCGTGATGTTAGTGACTGGGCTGGAGTAGGTGGTGGTACGCTGATGTATGGGGCAAGTCTAGCATATAGGTCTATTACAGGGGTATGAGCCATGAGTTTGGGAGCAGGGGTTGTGGAAGGGCGGACAAGTATTTTGTATAGTTTCAGTGGATGGTCGAGTACCACCAAGGACTGGAGCAATTGAAACACATTCTCCGGCAGGGCTTAGAATACCTCATGACTTGCCATGAAATGAGAAATGACCTGCCCAGTATCCATCCCAACCCATCCAAAGTGGCATTCTGCCATCCACCGAACGTGCACTGGGAAATGTTCAAAATCCATATTTTCGAGAACTTTTTAGAATATCATCGAACTGCTTTGTGAGTTTCATATCTGAGTTCTGAACTTCACGTACCATAAATACACTCCTGGAAATGGAAAAAAGAACACATTGACACCGGTGTGTCAGACCCACCATAATTGCTCTGGACACTGCGAGAGGGCTGTACAAGCAATGATCACACGAACGGCACAGCGGACACACCAGGAACCGCGGTGTTGGCCGTCGAATGGCGCTAGCTGCGCAGCATTTGTGCACCGCCGCCGTCAGTGTCAGCCAGTTTGCCGTGGCATACGGAGCTCCATCGCAGTCTTTAACACTAGTAGCATGCCGCGACAGCGTGGACGTGAACCGTATGTGCAGTTGACGGACTTTGAGCGAGGGCGTATAATGGGCATGTGGGAGGCCGGGTGGACGTACCGCCGAATTGCTCAACACGTGGGGTGTGAGGTCTCCACAGTACATTGATGTTGTCGCCAGTGGTCGGCGGAAGGTGCACGTGCCCGTCGACCTATGACCGGACCGCAGCGACGCACGGATACACGCCAAGACCGTAGGATCCTACACAGTGCCGTAGGGGACCGCACCGCCACTTCCCAGCAAATTAGGGACACTGTTGCTCCTGGGGTATCGGCGAGGACCATTCGCAACCGTCTCCATGAAGCTGGGCTACGGTCCCGCACACCGTTAGGCCGTCTTCCGCTCACGCCCCAACATCGAGCAGCCCGCCTCGCGACAGGCGTGAATGGAGGGACGAATGGAGACGTGTCGTCTTCAGCGATGAGAGTCGCTTCTGCCTTGGTGCCAATGATGGTCGTATGCGTGTTTGGCGCCGTGCAGGTGAGCGCCACAATCAGGACTGCTTACGACCGAGGCCCACAGGGCCAGCACCCGGCATCATGGTGTGGGGAGCGATCTCCTACACTGGCCGTACACCTCTGGTGATCGTCGAGGGGACACTGAATAGTGCACGGTACATCCAAACCGTCATCGAACCCATCGTTCTAGCATTCCTAGACCGACAAGGGAACTTGCTGTTCCAACAGGACAATGCACGTCCGCATGTATCCCGTTCCACCCAACGTGCTCTAGAAGGTGTAAGTCAACTACCCTGGCCAGCAAGATCTCCGGATCTGTCCCCCATTGAGCATGTTTGGGACTGGATGAAGCGTCGTCTCACGCGGTCTGCACGTCCAGCACGAACGCTGGTCCAACTGAGGCGCCAGGTGGAAATGGCATGGCAAGCCGTTCCACAGAACTACATCCAGCATCTCTACGATCGTCTCCATGGGAGAATAGCATCCTGCATTGCTGCGAAAGGTGGATATACACTGTACTAGTGCCGACATTGTGCATGCTGTGTTGCCTGTGTCTATGTGCCTGTGGTTCTGTCAGTGTGCTCATGTGATGACCCCAGGAATGTGTCAATAAAGTTTCCCCTTCCTGGGACAATGAATTCACGGTGTTCTTATTTCAATTTCCAGGAGTGTATAAAGAATTACAAATATCCATCTGGCGAGTGATCTCGTTCTCAGACATACGGGTATTTTACTTCGGCCGGCAGAGTAGACCCACCCACTCCCTTCATAGCCGTTCCACGAACAGTGTGACCCACAAAACAGTTTGTTCCACGGTAAGGCTCGTTTGATCATCTGCGCCTAAAGCTAACATCAGGATTGGCGATCACTAAGTAGATGAAGTTACATTATTCTGCTACCTAGGCAGCAAAGCCGGCCGGGATGGCCGAGCGGTTCTAGGCGCTACAGTCTGGATCTGCTCGACCGCTACGGTCGCAGGTTCGAATACTACCTCGGGCATGGGTGTGTGTGATGTCCAAAAGGTTAGTTAGGTTTAAGTAGTTCTAAGTTCTAGGGGACTGACGACCTCAGAAGTTAAGTCCCATAGTGCTCATAGCAATTTTTTTTTTAGGCAGCAAAATAAGTAACGACGGACGGAGCAAGGGGGGTATAAAAAGCAGAGTAGCACTGGCAAAGAGGGCTTTCCTGGCCAAGAAAAGTCTACCAGTATCAAACACAGTCCTCCATTTGATGAAGAAATTTCTGAGAATGTACGTTTGGAACTCAGTGTTGCATGTTGGTGAAACAGGGACTGTGGGAAATTCGGAACAAAAGAGAGGCAAAGCATTTGAGATGTGGTGCTACAGAAGGGTGTTGAAAATTATGTGAACTGTTAAGCTAAGGTTGAGGAGGTGCTCCACAGAATCGGAAAGTAATTTATGGAAAACAATTACAAGAAGAAGGGACAGGATGGTAGGACATCCGTTGAGACAATCACGGAATTACTTCTATTATTGAGGACATAGATTGCAAGTGCCACATCAAACAAGTCAAAAGACCGGTAACTCATGCATGGTCAATATTCCAATAAATACTGCAATGAAAATGACTCTGCTTTTTGAGCGTTGATTCTGGTCTGAGAATATTTCAGATTCTTCCAGCAGTTTCAAGAGACTTCCCATTTGTTCGTAAACTTGCGTGATAGAGTTTCCTCTGTACTTATAACAGAACGGTTGTTGTTTTCTAGATGCAATCCAAAAGTCATTTTGTTGTTTTGCCTGATTTCACACTGTTCTTTGTCCTAAGGGCAGTTTTTAGAGGAGGAGGAGGAGGAGATTAGTGTTTAACGTCCCGTCGACAACGAGGTCATTAGAAACGGAGCGCAAGCACGGGTGAGGCAAGGACGGGGAAGGAAATCGGCCGTGCCCTTTCAAAGGAACCATCCCGGCATTTGCCTGAAGTGATTTAGGGAAATCACGGAAAACCTAAATCAGGATGGTCCGAGACGGGATTGAACCGTCGTCCTCCCGAATGCGAGTCCAGTGGCAGTTTTTAGATCAGATTTTTGAAATTAGCGACTTTGTCCGATAGCTGGCCATTGTACGTCATCGTGACGTACATTCACACGTACTTGTACTGTTTTAATTTCACTCTTCTTTCATTTTTTTAATTATACATCGATGACAGACTGATAAAAATACCAAGTTGTGGTATCTTCCAGAGATAGCGGTGTCATATCGAAGTCGCTAACGCGAATCGAAACCACACGCATCTGAGAGGGCTCCCTGCAGTCTGCAACAATCAATGGGAACCACTGCAGAAGACGATGCCTCCCTGAACGCTCTCATGCTGAGGTCAATGTGGTGTCGAGTGTGCAAGAGCTCAGCCGCACTTCGTGATCTCAGATACAGCAGTCAACATCGAAGTCTGCGAGCAACGAGTGGTTATAGATTCTGATGAAATGTATTTTAGTAAAGGTTGAACATTGTACTTTTTATCCCACTTCTAGAAGCAATAATTCTTTCTCATTAGTCTCTTAAACTTCATTCTATCCTTGGTACGCCTTACAATCAAGTATCTGATTTCGACATCTCTGTCCGGCCATGATGTAATGTAACTGGAATCATCCAATATACCCCCAGCGTTTTTCACGTATCCTGTTGTCATTTTTGAACATAACATTTCCTATTACTAGCTGAAATTCACTGCAGTGTTCAATTAAACTTTCACCTCTCTCGTTCCTACTGCCGAGTCCATATTCCCCCGGAAGCCCTTCTTCTACTCCTTCTCCTACAACCACATTCCTATTACCCAAAACTATTATATATTCTTCTGCCTTTACGTATTGAATTACCTATTCAATATCCTCATATACTTTCTCCATCTCTTCATCTTCTTCTTGTGACTTAAGCAACCGTTTTGTGTCGACTCACAGAACGTTATGAATTCTTGGGTTATTCAGTCTTCTTCTGATGCTCACCTCTCCTTTGGCAGGTCCCTTTCAGAGAACCAGATGGGATGTTAGTTTCGAATTTTTTGCCAAAGGAGAGATAATTGTGACACATTTTTCATTTACGGGGTAGATTTCCTGCGGATACACATTGTGTTTGTCTTTAATGAAGCGGTTTCTATTGCATTCTGCACCATCATGCCGATGATAATCGCTAATTCTTCCACTTTTTAGGGCAGTTTCCATCCAAAGGGCAAGAGAGGGCACCGAACGTCAGTCCGCTCCTCCGACCTCTTGGACGAGACCGTTGACTGAAGTGGGGTGACTTCTTCCGCCGGATATCTTCGGTCGCCATTGCTCATGATTTTTATTCAGAATTAGGCTTCGGCTGAGTTCGAATCTGGGACCGAAGACTAAAATGTCGGGGCTAGCAGGACAGAGCCGATTAAGTTGGGGAAAGGGGACAAAATAAGTTGCTGACACTCAACATACAAACCTTATTTATCAACACACAAAGACTCAAACCTTTATTCAACCTCCTTTGACTAGCTTTAGATAGGCTGAACGCCACACTCAAAATCCAAGACACAAGGCCTAAGCAAGAAATTGAAATACAAGGTCCTTCTGGAGGTTTCACTCAAGAATATTTCCTATATCTTCAATCTAAACAGGCTGAAGGCCTTAGAAATTTAATTGTAATAGAACTTGGCTGGAGACTACATTTTAAGCAATATGAAGAGTTTAAATCAAAAGGCAGAAGGCCATATCTTAAAACATTTCATGCATAATTCAGATGAAGACCCCATACAAAAGCATAACAATCTTATGCCTTAAGGGAAAGACTAGAACATTATTTTAAGAGATATTGATACTCAACTGAAGGCCACACATCAACCAAAGAACTAAAACCCAAACAGGAAATTACTATGTAACACACAAGGAACGGCGCTCAGAAGTTTCCAAGGGTTGGCCTGGGATTGTAACACTAACGCCCGTTTAGGTGAGACACACAGCTTGTCCAACGACTCCCAAACACGGAGGCAACCCAACCGACTGACAGCCGACCGAAAAATCAATCAAATCTGTTCTGCTCTACGCAACCAGCAAAACGGCCATAAGATTTCAATACAACGACACACAGAATATTGGCGCCCACAACGGCCAACAACACCTCAGCTCTCGAACTAAACGCCGCACTGGACAGCAACAACACGAGGAGGTAAATACACTGCCGAAACTTACGTCAACGACCAGGGCAGGTAACCGGAACGTCGACAGCCACAAGGCAGAAGATAACGCTGGTAAACTTAAATAACAGGGAATATATTAAGTTAAACTCCACAGGAAGACGGCTGGAATCCTAGCCAACTTGAATACAAACACGTTGTTGCTCGTGGGAATGTCCCAAAAGCGGCAACCAGGATCAAACGAGGAAATGCAAACAGTTGACGCTCGATAGTAGGTTAGGTGAGGACTAAACTTTCATGTCCAAGATCGGTGGGCGACGAACTACGTAGCACTCGCAAGCAGCACCTCATACTCCAATCGTGCGTGCACACCGCCAGCGGCTTTGGCCAGAGTCCACGCGACGGAGATGTCTTTGCTGCTCCACGCTAACCGACCGACTGCCCAGGCTCGGAAACGGTGAAAGGACCAAATATACGTCGGCCGATGAGACGACCAACCGAACGACCAACCAACGGTCGTCCCACTCCAGTCTCCCTCCGTCGAACAGTTCACGTGTGTCGCCAGCGGTCGGCGAGCACTGGCTGTTGGCGCCTCGCCGGCGCTCCGTCCCCGACTTCACTGCTGCTGCGTCCCGACTGCACTGCTGGTCGGTCTCCAACTGAATGCAGGACACACAACGACCCGGAAATTCTATCGGTCGCTCCAGAAATGGTTCGACAGTACACTTATCGATGCAAGCTGATGCTGCCGCTCACGGACAAGTAAGACAGGAACTTAGTGATGTCAGTAAATGAAATAAGGAAACGAGGTGGCAGTACCGTAATATAAGATGACAAATAATAAATGGCATGAACACGAGCCGTGCATAGCTCAAAGACGTTTCGATTAGTAGTCAAAGACGCTACCTCTAGTCTGTATATGCTTTTAATTTTCGGCAGTGATTTGGATTTCCCTCCCAGCCTGGGTCTCATCAGGGAGACCACGTTAGAGACACTCTGCTACGCGTTGCGGCTGGAGCTTGCTCCTGTGCGATGCGCTGCCGCGAGTATGCCGGTAAATACCAGAACTCTGGTTCGTGCTAACTAGCCACGTTCTCGCCAGTCACTGAAGCATTCAGTTACATGCAATTCAACCGCAGAGTTTTGACGTTCCCTGTACTAACGTTTGTGATTTGTATTGCCAGCTGGGCAGTTGTATACAATTAAGACGACTTTACTTCGCTCCTACTTTTTTTTATTATTTTTTGTTAGCCGTTCACTTCTTAGAACCACCTGTACTTCCACCGGTCTCTGTCTCATCGCTAGTGCCAGCGATCATCATAAACTGTGTTCTGTCTATGCAGGGTAGGCCTGAGGTATGACCACCGGGCACTAGTGACGTCACAGCCAGTAGTTTGAGTATATCAGCGCAGCGGCGCGAAACTGATTAAGACCCGCGGACCCGCATGCCAATGGAAATGCGACTTAAGCGCCCCCGTCAAGCCTGATTTAATCAGCCCCATCGCTGGTCGACCCAACTCGGTCTGATACTTGGAGAGCATTAGTAGTGGGTAGTAAGAAGACGATACTTAGCCTGCATTGTGTGAGCACTACTAGAGTGTAAATGTAATAGCACGCATGAGGCACAGAAGCACTTCAGGCTACCTCACAACGACAAGTTATTTTGTTTTTCTTTCTAAAAATAAAGTGTTCTGTTAATTTGGACGGTAACTTCAATTTTCTCGCATATGCAGATGACATGGTACTGTTAAGTGAATCAAAGCACGAGTTGAAAGAAATGTACCAGAAAATTGACAATTATTCACAGGAGGTAGGGGTCAAAGTGAATCGAGACAAAACGGAGTTCATGCAATTAGGAAGAAGACAAGAACAGGTAGAATTTGTTGAGATAGATGGCAAGAGGTTCAAGAGAGTAGCCCAGTTCAAGTACTTGGGATCTTGGTTTACCACGGACAACAACATAAAAATTGACATCAAGGAAATAATAAAGTGGGAACGACATGCATGCATTCCCTCAGAGAGGCGCTTGGCTCTAAATCGATCGCAGTGAACACTAAGATGAAAATCTACAACACAATAGTATGCCCAGCAGTAATGCACGGTTCAGAAACATGGAGCATGACTTTGCCAGAAAGGGAAAAACTATTAATATTTGAAAGATGAGAAATGAGGAAGATATGGGGACCAGTTTTAGATAACGGAGAAGGGAGGAGGAGGAAAAACGAGGAATCTACCTTCTGATGCGACAAACAACTATACTACAGAAGATAAAGAGCAAAAGAATACAATGGGTAGGCCATGTAGCCCGTATGCTAGATGGAAGACAGGCGAAGATGGCACTAGCAGGGAAACCAAACATCAAACGCCCCATTCGACGACCAAGGCAGCGCTAGATTCATGACCTGGCGAAGGACCCAGCAGTCATAGGAACTGAAGACACCTGGAGGAACCGGGCACAAAACAGGAAGGAATGGAGGCAGTTTGTGGAAGCAGCGCTTGGTGTACAGGGCCTGTGATCGTTGAATATCTATCTATGTACAGAACATTTTGGATTCCTGCCGCCTGCCATAGCAACTTCTCTCCTTCTGTATTTGTGGCGGTGCTAACTCCCACAGTAGCTGATACAACAATAAAGGTGTACCAGCAGACTATCTTCAAACCAATCCACTTGACGAGAGCCAAGGATTATTTTGTTGAAACCTAGTCGCACATGAGCCACTGGAAACTCTTCGAAGCTCGAAATAATTTTTTTTAATGAGGTTTCTGACTGATCATGGGTTTATGAAATCAATACATAAGAATCGTGTGCGCCAAGAAAAATATTGTCCTCCTGAATCAGTTTTTCATATACTGATTACGTGGACATGGAATCTGCGAAACGATTTCGTGTAGGATAGGCGGAGGCAAAGATGTGCACGGAGCAGATATCCGTATCTAGTGTTTTCCTACTTGTGAGTGTAGTGTGGTAGCCCTTCATCTTCAATTGAGAGCTTTTAGGTGGATGAGTGAGGTGTGTTGTATTAGTGGTTTGTGCTCTGAAGCTTTCAAGATACGAGGTAACTTAGCTTTCTGGAACTTTTCATCTAAGTAATGCTAAATTGCTAGCTACCTGTCTGCTGTAATAAATTCTCGAAGAATTACCAATAACTCGTACTACGTACACGGCATAATTCACGCTTTCAGCTTAGTTGCAGTTTAACAAACTTCCAAATGTTACAGATAATACCACAAGTTCAGAAATCAGCGCCACGGTGCAAACATCTTGCGAACTAGATCGGGCACGTGTCCGTATATACACCTTTTCCCCTAAACGTTTGTCTTCTCCCTTTTCGGTTGTAATACTAAGAGAGTACTTTTATTAAACATACTTAATGGATCTAAATTTATAGTTCACTATTTCACATTGACTGATTCAGTATTAATAAAACTAGTTCAACTTGATCTTACAGGAACTACGAGAGAAAAATGAAGTTATAGGGGCAGCAAGATCACCAATGATATCTGTACAGATACCAGTTTCAAACGAGAGAAAAACATCCTCCACGTTGTACGTTGTAGTCTGCTAAAATATTAGAGAACCATAGAAAGCTACAGAAAATGGGTCTTCCGTTAGAAATTGTGACGTCTCTTGGCAAGACATTTACATAATCGGTGTAATATATGTGACAATAACATTTATTTGCATTATTGTTACTATTTCATTCCTGTATAAACGTTTGTCTATTATGTAGAGTCCGTGAAAAAGGAAATAATCATTTTCATTTTTGTGTTTGTGCAGTATTTATGTATCCACATTTTGCAAATAACGTCTGTGGGCGACGAGTGTGGAAATCAAAATAGACAAAGATAGTAGAAAAAATTAACAAAGATATTTATTAGCGTACTGAATTGCTTATAAATACTGGAGGCGTAAATGGCACTCTATCTTCTTGTAGCCGTTAAAGTTGTAAGAGCCTGTGGCGCTCTCCTGAATGCTTGGTTAGCTTTCGTTTCTTCTTTGTCGAGAAAGACGCCATTGGAGACTAACGTATAAAAAAGGTGTGCACTTTGAGTTTATGTTAATTTTTGAATATAGAAATCGTTATAAATGCTTGTAATAATTTAGTGCTTGCCTGCACAGCATTTCATTCCACACTTCTAGCCGTTTTCAGAACATCTAGAATTTTTCATGAAAAGGAGCTTCGCCGCGATCGTGGGAGCCGCAGCCGCGGCAAATTCAAATTATAATTGAATGAAAACAATTTTCCCGCAATCAACCTCATTGACGTAAATCAGAGTGGTAAAACTTTACTTGTGTGGTATCAAAGACTGCTGTGCTGAAAACCGTTCTGGCTAATAATAATATTAAAATCAAATTTAATTTTTTGTTTGATGTTCTCGTGTTAGTCGTGAAATCAGTAGTGTTCATATGTTAAAAAATTCACTGCAGCTATACTGTAACTTCTGTACGCGTAAAGAAGAATAATTTTCAGCGTATTTCAGAGATGGAAAGTAGAGAAGGAGATGTTTAATTTCATAATTAGTTACAGTAATGATACTGAGGTCCATTTCTAACAGGCGAGATCAGGGTTATGTGAAAATAATTTCTAAATTAAAGATCGCAAGTTCAGAGCAGGGAATCTTGTGCGTATCACCAGGTAATAGTTCGAGGTGGACAAAGTTAAAGTTTTTCAGATACAGAAACTAATAGCGAGAACCACATGTTACCTTTTGTGCATGCAACAGTAAGCAATATACAGTTAATTAGAATGTTATGCAACATAAATTGCATATAAAATCAAAAAGGTCGTTGTGGGGAGACAAGACAACATCGACTGATTCAGTATTAATAAAACAAGTACAGCTTGATCATGCAGAAACTAGGAGAGAAAAATGAAGTTATACAAGTTACAAGATTACCAATGATATCTGTAGACGTACCAGCTTTATACGAGAGGAAAACATCCTCCACGCTGTTATCTATTAGAGGAGGATAAAAAGGTATATAAATCGGCACTTCCGTTAGAAATGCAGCTAAAACGCTTGGCTATAACGGACCCACATTACATAAAAGACTTAAAGCTGGCTGTAGAATGGCATCATTGAAGCGTTTCAAGAGAGTATTCTCTGAGAAGGAGGAAATTAAATTGGTGGAGCACTGTATTCTTTGTCGTTAAGTTTAAACACTTCCGACATTTAGCATATCAGTTTGCCGAAAGTAATGGCGTAAATCGCCAGTTTAATAAGGAAACTCAAGTGGCAGGGAAAGACTGGGCTCGCTCATTCATCGCTCGTCGTAATTTAAGTTTGAGGCAACCGGGGAGAATCTGTGTCGGTAGCATAATGGAGATCAATAAAGCACAAATGGAACTTTTTTAACCAACTTGGAAACTTTGCAGTCTAAATGTAAGTTTCCGCCCCATCGAATCCGTAATGAAGAGGAATACAGATCGTACCGGGAAAACTGCAGTAAATAATGATACAATGTATTTCATTGTGTTAAAATGTTTCTATTTAAATTAGTGATATGTTAGGGTAATGATTTTATAGTTAATACGATCACGATGATGCATAAAATGATGATAATGACTGTGACGGCTGTGGTGATTTTGATACAGCAAAATAGTGGAAAAGTTAATAATGGCAGTAGCTGAGAGATATTGTAATTCTCCTTAAGTCTGTTATAATTATAACAACTTCTTTTTGTGTGTAATTTGCCCCATAACATTAGGATGTTCACTCCAAGTCTGGGTCAAAGATTAATTTTCTTTGTCTCCAACATTGTGTTAAATATAACTTTAATACATCATACAAGCGCTCTTGAACCTATTGTATCGAGTAAAGTATGATCCTGTGTAAAATTTTCATTGTCATGTAACCAGAAAAGCAGCATGAAAAAAAAAAAAAGAAATGTGTTCAGCTTGCCTTTGCAGGCGCCTATCCCTTATAGTCGGATTCCAGGAATCAATATCATATACTTACAAGTTGAACGTTGGAATTTAACTACATCACATATGCTTGAGATTTCAGGGAATGACTAAACTTATATATATTTCTAAATTTCTCCTTACTAGCTAAACCCCGAACTCATAGTACGCCTGATTTAAAATGAAAATAAATAGTATTAAGCGATCAAGTTCCCACAAACGCGAATTCTCTCCCTTTATTCAGAGCTACAGAATAACTACTTGAAACATGACGGATAAGAGCTTGGCATTCGAAATAACGTCACTAAAACTTAAAGTGTAAGTTTTTCCTTAAAGAATCGCCTAGATTCACCTGACTACATGTTCTACAGGAAAGAAAATACAAACTTTGAATGAATTTAAACTTATACGTAACACTATAAAAGCTGGCCGAATTGGCCGAGTGGTTCTAGGCGCTACAGTCAGGAACCGCGTGACCGCTACTGTCGCAGGTTCGAATCCTGCCTCGGGCATGGATGTGTGTGACGTCCTTAGGTTAGTTAGGTTTAAGTAGTTCTATGTTCTACGGGACTGATGACCTCAGCAGTTAAGGCCCATAGTGCTCAGAGCCATTTGAACCATTTTTTAACACTACAAAATTTTTAATTTTAGTAGACCCTGCAGATCTCTTACATGCATACGTATACAATCTTTGGTTGAATTTATATAATTTCTTTTCGGTTCAAAGCTTTCAGTTACCTTTAATGTTCAATGTATCCTCAACCGTACGCACGAAAAAAGTCTAGATGAAAATTAAACCTCCCTTCATACTTTTTCCATCACGTATGGGATCTCCGTATGCACAGCTGTTGTTAACCGAAGTTGGTAAGAAAGGAAGACACATAGGCCGAGTCATCCACGAACTCCCACTGTAAAAATCACATTCTATAAGTGCGGCGTCCTCGAAGACCATTGGTGGAGTGAGATATTGTTTGCCACTTATAGAAGATCCACTGTGAGGTAGCTCATTGTTAATAGGGGAACGTTCCCTATAATCGGGTATCGTTTTTAAACTGAATATTACCAGTAAATTAGCAGTCTGTCGATTATGGAATATGTGCTATGCTATTACTACTAGGAAATATTTAAATACTGATCTTTCAAAAGGACTTCCGAATCTTTTACAGAACGAGAAAAGATTCGGAAGTCCTTTTTAAAGATCAGTATTTAAATATTTCCTAGTGGTAATAGCATAGTACAAATTCCATAATCGACAGACTGCTAATTTACTGGTAATATTCAGAAGGATAGCGAATTAAAACGTGTCATTTTTACATCCGGAAAACAGGGTTTGTAATTACGGATTTTCGGGTTCCCTAATTACGGATTCTAAATAAATGCTAAAATCTAATAAATTAGTGACACAGTCTATATTCGCACCAAATTTTTGTTTCGGGAGTACAGAATGGTGCATAATTGTCGGTTACTCGGCAGACGTTTCGGTCATAACAAGAAAAATGTTCAATCTTGGATTTTTTTATGCTAGTTGGAAGTAGACTGTATAGGTTTTTTTGTTGGTAACGCCACGTAGCCCTCTGTATGAAAATCACTGGCTGTGCTGTGTGCAGTCTGCGGCTGGTTAGCATTGTTGTAATATTCGCTTTTGTAGTATTGGGCGTTGGCTGTTAACTCCACGTGTCGTTGCGCAGTTGGAGGTGAGCCGCCAGCGGTGGTGGATGTGGGGAGAGAGATGGCGGAGTTATGAGAGCGGATGATCTGGACAGAGACAGTAAATTTCTAAGACTGGATGTCATGAAATTATATATATATATATATATATATATATATATATATATATATATATATATATATATATAATGACTTTTGAACACTATTAAGGTTAATACATTGTTTGTTCTCTATCAAAATCTTTCGTTTGCTAACTATGCCTATCAGTAGTTAGCGCCTTCAGTAGTTAGAACCTTTTATTTAGCTGGCAGTGTTGGCGCTCGCTGTATTGCAGTAGTTCGAGTAACGAAGATTTTTGTGAGGTGAGAATTCATGAAAGGTATAGGTTATTGTTAGTCTGGGCCATTCTTTTGTAGGGATTACTAAAAGTCAGATTGCGTTGCGCTAAAAATATTGTGTGTCAGTTTAGTGTTGATCAAAATAAGTAAAGAGAGTAATGTATGAGTACGTTCCGTTTTTGTCAACTGTTTGAAAAACATATAATGTAATAAATTTATCAGCACAGTCATTCATAAATTTTTCTAAGGGGACATTTCAAAGTATCGTCGTCGACAGCTGCTCGAAGTGCATAACACCAGCTAGAGCAACCGATGCACTTAATCCAGGTCTCGTTAGAAGCATCAACTGACCACAGCTGATCGCACTAAGTGCACTCCTTGTCCTCTTCATATTTAGATGATGTGCAATCAACGTGGTTTTATCAACGTTTGAATCAGAGCCTTCACCACTATCATCCTGCCGTTTCATGGTTCTCTGGCTCTTTGCTATGAAGAGTTTTCGTCTGTTAGCCTTATATGTTGGGGGTTTATCGGACGCATCACATGAAACTCCTGGAGTAGGTTTTGTTGAAGGTTAAATCTTTTCTGTAGGCTTGGTACTTGCTTTCTTTTCCCCCTCAGCCAAGAACTACTATAGAGCCGTTTTGAAAGGTGAGGACGTCAACACTGGTAATTTAGCTCCTCTTCGGTTTGATGGTGGAATGAGACGAGGTGAACTGATTTCATTCATTCCATTAATTGCAGTCGCATATGGCTGCTGTAGCTTTTATCGTCTATCATCACATGTTGCAGATTCCTAACAATGAAAATCCACAGACATAAAAAGTAGGGCATCTCAAGTACGGATCACACATTTTTTAAGCCATTTGTAGCCACTTCAAAAGTGGCTCTGCAATATGCTAAACCCAACAATGGCCCGACGCCTCTGAAGCACTGGAAAGGAGGCATCTGGAATAAGATACACAACACCTGATTCTATAAACCAACGCCAAGTTTCCGGCATCCGAAATAAAGCAATCTGTTATTACCCGCTATCAGGAATTATCACTTACTTCTTTTTAGACACAGTCTAACCATTGTTTTACTCGGCTTGAGGAAAGATTTTCAGCTGAAATCTGAAGGAAATGTTTATCTTGACCACAATGCAAAAACAGATGTGGAGGAAGAAATGTTAGAGGCACTGGCACCGAACTCACAATGGAGTATATGGGTGACCTTCGCTACAGTTGTCAGAGTGAGGGTTGGAGAGCAACACCAAGCAAGACAGATATTCAGCTACCTGGAATTGGACAACCATCCGAAATAAGAGCAATTTATACTAATGGTCTTAAGTGCACGAGGAAATGAGGCGATCATCTCTGCTATCAAAAAAATTAATTTTCAGCAAGGTCTCAAAATTCTGAAAGAGATCAGTTCTTCAGTGCGGAATCGATAATATCTTCAGGGATAACAGATTTTTTCTGAATAAAATAGGGATTTCTTACGACCTAGAAAAAACACACAAAGGCCTTAAGTTCAGAGAACAGTTCAGCCAAGCACTGCATTTTACCCTGCTCATATTTCTGCTTGCTTTTCAACCTTCTTAGTACTATCTTCCTTCTTCCCTATCGAGAATACGACGAAACTCCAGGAATGTAAATGAGTAATACATTTTCGCCGTTAATCCAACTTCTGATCTAGCCATTGCCAAACGGTTTGTCTTAACTCGTCAAGTGTTCCTCGTTAGACTGAAAATTCTTTCCGGAGCAGCACTGGAATGAGGTGTAGAAAACAGAGAACGAACGACTTTCAACAGGTTTCTAGATTTTTCATAACTAAGAAAAAATTTCATCCACTTCAGCTTAGAAAAGTCCTTCCTTCTGAAACGAGCACATCAAATTATCGACTACTAAAGGTCATATCAATAACTCACTTCTAGTAATTCAGAAACTGAGCACTGTTTTCCTGTTAATGTACCCTGTTTGAAAGCTTTGTAAACACTCTCTTGAAAGGCAAATCGTTCATCAGACTAGTGAATACCAACCTGCGACTAATCGGCTGCTTCTCTTTTGAATTTTTCAACACAATCATCATTTACTGGCTTCAAGACCACCGTGGATATCACTCGAGGAAGTAAATAGCACAACATTGCTTAGTTGTTCTTGCTCGGAATTACTAAGGACTGTTATGATCGATTTCTGACTCGCTACGCGAAAACTGAGTGAAACTGAAAGCATGTCTTAAATTCCAGTAACCTTTACATGATTTCCCACCATTTTTCAATCAACAACGAACAGTTTAAAGTGGAGACCCTAATATCATATAGACACATCAAAAATACCTAGATTCCTCGGTTCCGAGAGTTATGGAACCTGTACAGAAAATTGGAATAGAGATCAATATAAACATCACTTCCACCCTATTTATTGCTCATGATAAGCACACATTGCATGTTGTGCCACCACTTCAGAAGTGGTGGTCCAGATTGTTGTACACATTGGTAACTCTAATACCCAGAAGCATGTCCTCTTGCATTGATGCAATGGAGAGAAGTCTTCCGAAGTAAGAGTGATTTCAGGTGTGCTGCGGGGAGTGTCATAGGATCGTTGCTATTCACAATATACATAAATGACCTTGTGGATGACATCGGAAGTTCACTGAGGCTTTTTGCAGATGACGCTGTGGTGTATCGAGAGGTTGTAACAATGGAAAATTGTAGTGAATGCAGGCGGATCTGCAGCGAATTGACGCATGGGTCTGGTAATGGCAATTAAATCTCAATGTAGACAAGTGTAATGTGCTGCGAATACACAGAAAGATAGATCCCATATCATTTAGCTACAAAATAACAGGTCAGCAACTAGAAGCAGTTAATTCCATAAATTATCTGGGAGTAAGCATTAGGAGTGATTTAAAATGGAATGATCATATAAAGTTGATCGTCGGTAAAGCAGATGCCAGACTGAGATTCATTGGAAGAATCCTAAGGAAATGTATCCGAAAAGAAAGGAAGCAGGTTACAGCACGCTTGTTCGCCCACTGCTTGAATACTGCTCAGCATTGTGGGTTCCGTACCAGATAGGGTTGATAAAAGAGATAGAGAAGATCCAACGGAGAGCAGCGCGCTTCGTTACAGGATCATTTAGTAATGCGTTACGGAGATGATAGATAAACTCCAGTGAAAGACTCTGCAGGAGAGACGCTCAGTAGCTCGGTATGGGCTTTTGTTAAAGTTCCGAGAACATACCTTCACCGAAGAGTTAAGCAGTATATTGCTCCCTCCTACGTATATCTCGCAAAGAGACCATGAGGATAAAATCAGAGAGATTAGAGCCCACACAGAAGCATACCGACAATCTTTCTTTCCACGAACAATACGAGACTGGAATAGAGGGGAGAACCAATAGAGGTACTCAGGGTACCCTCCGCCACACACCGTCAGGTGGCTTGCCGAGTATGGATGCAGATGAAAGCCTGTATTCGTCGTGGCATATTACCTACAAGTTCATCAATCAATGCACTGTTGCACAAGATTGTTCCACACCTCAACGGCTGTTCGACGTAGATTCCTTTGGTTGGTGGGTCTCGTCATCCACTAAAAGCCCTTTTCAATTTATCCCTAGCATGTTCGATAGGGTTCATGTCTGGAGAAAAGGCTGGGCATTCTAGTCGAGCAATGTCGTAACCCTGGAGGAAGTCATTAACAAGACGTGCATGATGAGGGCACGAATTGTCGTCCATTAAGACGAACGCCTGGCCAATATGCTGCCGATGTAGATGCACTATCGATCGGACGATAGCATTCACCTATGGTACAGCCGTTACGGCACCTTCCAAGACCACTAGCGGAGTACGTTGGTCCCAATTAAAGCCGCCCCAAATTAGCAGGGAACCTACACCTTGCTGCACTCGCTGGACAGCGTGTCTAAGGCGATCAGCCTGATTGGGATTCCCCCGAACACGTCTCCGACTATTGTATGGTAGAAGGCATATGCGACACTCATCGATTTAGAGAACGTGATGCCAATCCTGAGCGGTCCATTCGGCTTGTTGTTGGGTCCATCTGTACCGCGCTGCATGGTGTCGTGGTGGCAGAGATGGACCTCGCCACGGACGTCTGGAGTGAAGTTGCACATCATGCCACCAATTGCGCACAGTTTGAGCCGTAAAACGACGTCCTCTGGCTGCACGAAAAGCATTATTCAACATGGTGGCGTTACTATCAGGGTTCTTCCGAGCCATAATCCGTAAGTAGCGGTCATACACTGCAGTTGTAGCCCTTGGCCGGCCTGAGCGAGGCGTCTCATCGACAGTTCCTGTCTCTCTGTATCTCCTCCATGTCCGAACAACATCGCTTTGGTTCACTCCGAGAGGCTGGGCACTTTCCTTGTTGAGAGCCCTTCCTAGCACAGCGTAACAATGCGGACGCGATCGAACCGCGGTATTGACCGTCTAGGCATGGTTGAACTACACAACACGAGCCATGTACCTCCCTCCTAGTGGTATGATTGGAACTGATCGGCTGTCGTACCCCCTCAGTCTAATAGGTGCTGTTCATGCATGGTTTACGTCTTTGGGTGGGTTTAGTGACATCACTGAACAGTCAAAGGGACTGTGTCTGTGATACAATATCCACTGTCGACGTCTATCTTCAGGAGTTCTGGGAAGCATAGTGATGCAAAACTTTTACTGATGTGTGTAAAATATTGTACCTACTTGTGTCATCAGTATTCGTACCCATTGTGACAAGTTTTAAATGGGAGTCGGGTTTTCAATTAGAAGTTCGGGACAGATCCAGATGGTTCAGATGGCTCTGAGCACTATGGGACTTAAAATCTGAGGTCATCGGTCCCCTAGAACTTAGAACTACTTAAACCTAACTAATCTAAGGACTCAAACCAATCCATGCCCGAGACAGGATTCGAACCTGCAACCGTAGAGTTCGGTACAATCCCAACAAAATGGGAATACCTGAGAATCATGGATATCTTCATCGACCATAATGGGCACGCTGCGTCCCTCACAGCTACACAGGAGGTGACACATTTGAACCTCCAGCTAGCTGGCCTAGCTCACTCTGCAATCGCTTGCAGTTCTGCAAGAGTGGCGCCAAGTATACACGCCACCAGAAACCGCTGAAGTGGCATCACATCACTGCTGCGAAACTAAATGGCCGCTGCGTCTTTGTTAGTATTTGCACTTAGACCTTCACCCGCACAGTGACTGCACCTATCAACATTAATGTGAAAACTGCACTTAGGATAAAGCTCAACGTAACACAACGATAATAAACATTACTGTGTGTTAATGACTTAAGCCGGGTTCATGCTAGGAGTGTTGATATTTTTAAAAACATCTGGAATCCCATATATTTATGTTTAAAAATATCGTTAACAGCCATCAGTACAACGGAAACAATACCGATATATCGATGGAAACAATATAGACTTACTGGCCTAGAAATACATCGGGTGCAAACTGTAAATATATGGTGTTTCAAAACGAATATACGTATTTCGATTGCATGTATTTATTAAACTTTACACACATATTTAGGAACCTCTCAATTTGAAATTACAGATGTTGAATATGCACTCCATCAGCGTTCGTAGCTCGTGGTCGTGCGGTAGCGTTCTCGCTTCCCGCGCCCGGGTTCCCGGGTTCGAGTCCCGGCTGTTCAGGGATTTTTCTACCTCGTGATGACTGGGTGTTGTGTGATGTCCTTAGGTTAGTTAGGTTTAAGTAGTTATAAGTTGTAGGGGACTGATGACCATAGATGTTAAGTCCCATAGTGCTCAGAGCCATTTGAACCATTCTTCCTCCATCAACGACACGAACAATATCACATCGATACTCAAATTACTCTCAGACTCGGCCAAGCATGTCTTTCGTCACTGATGTTATGGCAGTACGAAACCGGTTCTTCAATTCTTCCAGGTTTTTTGGGAGTGGTGGTATATAAACGTTGTCTTTAACGAAACCCCACGGGAAGAAGTCAGAGGGTGCCAAATCCGGTGACCGTGGAGCCCAGCTGAGATATGATATGTTGCCAGATCCTTGACGACTAATCCAACGGTTCGGTAGAGTTTCATTCAGATATCCAAGCACTTGGCGACTCTTGTGAGGGGGAGCCCCGTTTTGTCACAAAATGAAGTTGTCTTTGTGCAGCCTCGGAAGCAACCAGGTTTGTAACATAGCGAGATACTGCTGACCGTTAACCGTGTTTCCATCAAAGAAAAATGGGCCGTAAACAGATTATCGGGATATCGCACAAAACACATTCACTTTGGGCGAATCTCATACATGCTCAGTGTGTGCATATGGGCACTGTAGGCCACAAATTCGAACATTGTGTTTCTTTTCCTGACCACTAACATGGAAAGTCGCTTCATCACTGAACACGATGCGTTGTGCGAAAGTGTCATCACTGTCAACAGCTTGAAGAATCTCGTTACAAAATGCCACACGTTTGCGTTTGTCACCAGGACACAGAGCTTGTAACAGCTGTAACCTGTACGGCTTCCTAACCAACCGCCGTCTCAAAACACCCCAAATTTCTGTCGTAGCCAGTTGTAGCTCCCGACTGGCACGACGAGTCGATTCTGAAGGACTACGTTGGAAAGCACTCTGAATTCTTGCAACATTTTCTTCAGGAACACGAGGGCGGCCAAGACCCTTCCCTACACATACACATCCTGTATCTAGAAACTGTCGATACCATCTGCGAAAGTTCCACCCAAACAGAAAATCAGTTTGGTGCCTCAGTCTGAAACGTCTTTGCATTGTAATCACGGAATTGGAATTGGTAAACACGAGAACACAAAATAATTTCTGCTCCGGAGTAGCCAATATAAACATGTGACGGATACCAAGCAAAACAGAATACAGCTGACATCTAGCGGCTATTAATATAAACTAGACTATGTATTCGTTCCGCCAATAGCCGAGCCGAGGCGCAGCGATAGGTACTTTGGACAAAATAATACTTCGTAATACATATATTCTTTTGGAAACACCTTGTTTACTGCCGGTTTTAGATATGTATATTTAAGTATTGATTTATCGTTAGATATTCTGTACATCAACAAGCTAGCAGCTTGTTTAACCCTCTTAGAGCAAGAATTGAAAGGAAAACGAGGGACGTTCACGCTTGGCGATAACCGCTTCACTAACAATGGTAGTAGTAGCATGTAAGTGGCGCAATGAAAGATCTCCGATGAGGCCCGTCGTTCGGATTCGTCACATATATAATTTGTCGGATTAATTCATTTCAACATCTCTGTTTCTTTTTTGTTTTTTTTTTTTTCATTTCTGCGAACGACAGCGTCATAGATGTAGTGTCAAAACTGCGTGGTGAAATTAAATGTTGGTACCGTCGAGGGTTGATTACGTCAGCATTTTCCCTCAAGTCTCCGCTCACTGCCAAGACCAATCTTGTCATTTAGATTTTTATTCATCATTTTCAGCAACTGTACCTGAAGAATGCAGATGTGAAAAAATAGCATACCAGTAGCGTTATAAAATGTTTTCTAACGCAAGTTGTGTGCTATTTCTTCACATTGGTAACTTGTTATTCCATTCATACAACCATCAACCGTACAGTCGGACTTTGTGCCACCTGTACTTGATTCACACAGTCAAAGAGACAGACTGGACGTGATGAAAGGTCAAAAACTAGTAAGACTCCTTCACACAGTGAAAGTAAAATTATCTTCTACTACAATTTCAAAGGAACAATTTCAAATATTTACCGAAAATTGCCAAAGAAATATAATCTAAAATAAAGATATCGGCACGTTTTGCTGGACGAGGTCGACGAGCGGTTCTAGGCGCTACAGTATGGAGCCACGCGACCGCTACGGTCGCAGGTTCGAGTCCTGCCTCGGGTGTGGATGTGTGATGTCCTTAGGCTAGTTTGGTTTAAGTAGTAAGTTCTTGGGGACTGATGACCTAAGAAGCTAAGTCCCATAGTGCTCAGAGCCATTTGAACCATTTTGGCACGGTTTTCTCGAGTGGTGTTGAGGCTGTTTTCCGAGTAGAGGTTGTCAGTGAAGCAGCACGGCGAGCACAGGCCTGCGGGACAACTAGGTGGTTGTTTTCTACCTCCCGCGCGACTTCCAAACTAGTCTGGCTGAGCATATTCCGCACACGAGAGACGTGCACCGGTCACGGGAGTGCATACATTACTCCTTTGGCCGACCAGGTCTGAAGGCGAGCGTCGGGTCGTCGTGATTCACACATCTTCTGCCGGCTCCAAACTTTTCCACTATTTGTTACTGTACAGCAGTTTCGTAAACTCAGTGAGCAACTTTCAGTTCGGCACTTTGGTGCTGAGATCATGAGGCATTCTTGAAGACTGATCTCCCTCCGCACTGTGAGCGTGATAATTGTGACTGGTTCGCTTCCTGCACGTATGTGTGTAGTGTTGCTTCTATATTGGACTCGGTTCAGCCTTCTGTTGTTGTTGTTGTTGTTCTTGTTGTTGTACCCTGTTCCTGAATCTGGCCAGGCGATCTGAGGAGCGTGTCACTTGTATCAAAACATAATATCTTACGTATGGCAATTGTCATAGAGGTATAATTTGATTGTGTTTTAAATGATTAGGTTTCTGTAAATTTCTTTTAAGTTCATCGGCATTAAACATTCCTTTTCCTAGTACCTTCAGTAGGCAGTCGCTTTTTTGTTATTTGGAGTCTGCAAACGTATGCGTCTAACCAAGGTAAATCTTGTTGCATGTATTTGGATGGTTATACCTCCAAACCAAGCTTGTTTCCACGTATGTGAGGTTCATCAGCCAATCCTCTATGTCTTCCGTCTTACGCGCAGGTTGAGCGTTTATCGTTTCCGGCTCGTGTCGTGATTTAAAGTTAAATCTTGGTTGACCGCTGAGCTTCGTGGTTCAAATGGCTCTGAGCACTATGTGACTTAACTACTGTGGTCATGAGTCCCCTAGAACTTAGAACTACTTAAACCTAACTAACCTAAGGACATCACACACATCCATGCCCGAGGCAGGATTCGAACCTGCGACCGTAGCAGTCGCGCGGTTCCGGACTGCGCGCCTAGAACCGCTAGACCACCGCGGCCGGCGCTGAGCTTCTTCACTACCAGGAGTAAGTGGGGGTGGTTGCCTTGGCCAGTTATCTTATTACCTCTTAGCGGCTTTTAACACATGTTTTGACTTTGCTGCCAAGCAGTAATCTGATGACAGAAGTTTTGGTCAAGAATTACTGCTCTGTTCATCACGCTACCACTAAGTGTTTGTGTTTTGGGGGTGTGTTCTCACTGTTTGCTTAGAAAAGGAGGAGTGTGTTGAGCCGCGTATCGGGCCTTGCCTAAGTAATTTCGGGGCCGTTCGTCCGGGCCACCTTACCCGACGCATTGTGGTTTCATATGAGGCAGCTATAATCGCCTTTTCTCTCTTTTAATGATCTTATTTTTAGGTAAAAGTGAGTTATTTCTTGTATTTTAGTCAAACACATTCTAAAGGTGACGCACGTGTTTCAAGACTGTTTTCTTAGGACCTTTGTTGAGAGTGTTGTCTAATTTCAACTGGTGACGTATTATCTTGCTTCTCTTATTAAAATTCATATTAGATATTTCAGGCCAACGGCCTTGCTTTACTGTTAACAATGGTTCCCGTCAGATCACCGAAGTTAAGCGCTGTCGGGCTGGGCTGGAACTTGGATGGGTGATCATGCGGTTTGTCAAGCGCCGTTGGCAAGCGGAGTGCACCCAGTGTTTGTGAAGCAAACTGAGGCGCCACCTGATTGAGAAGTACCGGCTCTGGTCTCTTAAACTGACATACGGCTGGGAGAGTGTTGTGCTGACCACATGCCCCTCCATATCCGCATCCAGTGACGCCTCCAGGGTGAGGATGACACGGCTGCCGGTCGGTATCGCTGGGCCTTCCAAAGCATGTTCGAACGGAGAGTTTTCAGATATTTCAACAACGTGCCTCAGCGATACACATAGCCGTACTGTAGGTGCAACCACAACGGAGGGGTATCTGTTGAGAGACCAGACACACGTGTGGTTCCTGAAGAGGGGCAGCAGTCTTTTCAGTAATTTCAGGGGGCAACAGTCTGAATGATTGACTGATCTGGCCTAACACTAACCAAAACGGCCTTGCTCTTCTGGTACTGCGAAAGGCTGAAAGCAACGGAAACTACTGCTGTAATTTTTCCCGAGGGCATGCAGCTTTACTGTATGGTTAAATGATGATAGCGTCCTCTTGGGTAAAATGTTCCGGAGGTAAAACAGTCCCCCATTCGGATCTCCGGGCGGGGACTACTCAGGAGGACATTGTTATCAAGAGAAAGAAAACTGACATTCTACGGATCGGAGCGTGGAATGTCACATCCCTTAATCGAGCAGGTAGGTTACAAAATTTAAAGTGGGAAATGGATAGGTTACAGTTAGATATAGTAGCAATTATTGAAGTTCGGTGGCAGGAGGAACAAGACTTTTGGTCAAGTGAATACAGGGTTATAAATACAAAATCAAATAGGGGTAATGCAGGAGTCGGTTTAATACTCAATAAAATAATTGAGTGCGGGTAAGCTACTACAAACAGCATAGTGAACGCCTCTTTGTGGCCAAGATAGACACGAAGCCCACGTCTACGACAGTAGTACAAATTTATATGCCAATTAGCTCTGCAGATGGCCAAGATATTGAAAAATGTATAATGAAATTCGGTAGTAGGAAAAGGGAGAGAAGGAAACGTAGTAGGTGAAATGAAAGAGGAAGCCGCGTGGTAGAATTTTGCACAGAGCGAAACTTAATCATAGCTAAAACTTGGTTCAAGAATCATAAAGAAGGCTGTATACATGGAACAAGCCTGGAGATACTGACAGGTTTTAGGTAGATTATATACTGGTAAGACAGAGATTTAGGAAACCGGTTTTAAATTGTAAGACAATTCCAGGGGCAGATGTGGACTCTGACCACAATCTATTGGTTATGAACTGTAGATTAAAACTGAAGAAACTGAAAAAAGGTGGGAATTTAAGGAGATAGGACCTGAGGTTGTACAGATTTTCAGGGAGAGCATTACGGAACAATTAACAGGAATTGGGGAAAGAAATACAGTAGAAGAAGAATGGGTAGCTTTGAGAGATGAAGTAGTGAATGCAGCAGAGGATCAAGCAGGTAAAAAGACGAGAGCTAGTAGAAATCATTGGGTAACAGAAGAAATGATGAATTTGATGAAAGGAGAAAATATAAAAATGCAGTAAATGAAGCAGGCAATAAGGAATACAAACGACTCAAAAATGAGATCGACAGGAAGTGTAAAATGGCTATGCAGGGACGGCTAGAGGACAAATTTAAGGATGTCTACAGGAAAATTAAAGAGACCTTTGGAGAAAAGAGAGCCACTTCCGTGAATATCAAGAGCTCAGATGGGAACCCAGTTCTAAGCAAAGAAGTGAAAGCAGGAAGGTGGAAATAGTATTTAGAGGGTCTCTACAGGGGCGATGTTCCTGAGGACAATATTAAGGAAATGAAAGAGTAGGTAGATGAAGATGAAATGGGAGATATGATACTGCGTGGAGAGTTTGACAGAACACTGAAAGACCTAAGTCGAAACAAGGCCCCGGGGGTAGACTACATTCCATTACAACTACTGACGGCCTTGGGAGAGCCACTCCTGACAAAACTATACCATCTGGTGAGCAAGATGTATGAGACAGGCGAAATTCAGACTTCAAGAAGAATATAATAATTCCAATCTCAAAGAAAGCAGGTGATGACAGATGTGAAAATTACGGAACAATCAGTTTCATAAGTCAGGGATGCAAAATACTAACGCGAATTCTTTACAGACGAATGGAAAAATTGGTAGAAGCCGACCACGGTGACGATCAGTTTGGATTCCGTAGAAATATTGGAACACGTGAGGCAACACTGACTCTACGACTTATCTTAGAAGAAAGATTAAGGAAAGGCAAACCTATGTTTCTAGCATTTGTAGACTTAGAGAAAGCTTTTGACAATGTTGACTGGAATACTCTCTTTCAAATTTTGAAGGGTAAAATACAGGGTGCGAAAGGCTGTTTATAATTTGTACAGGAAGCAGATGGCACATATAAGAGTCGAGGGACATGAAAGGGAAGCGGTGGTTGGGACGGAGTGAGACAGGGTTGTAGCCTCTCCCCGATGTTATTCAATCTGTATATTGAGCAAGCAGTGAAGTAAATAAAAGAAAAATTCGGAGTAGGTATTAAAATCCATGGAAAAGAATTAAAAACTTTGACATTGTAATTCTGTCAGACAGCAAAGGACTTGGAAGAGCAGTTGAATGGAATGGACGGTGTCTTGAAAGGAGGATATAAAATGAATATCAACAAAATCAAAATGAGGACAATGGAATTTAGTTGAATTAAGTTGTGTGATGCTGAGGGAATTAGATTAGGAAATGAGACATTTAAAGTAGTAAGGGAGTTTTGCTATTTGGGGGCAAAATAACTGATGATGGTCGAAGTAGAGATGATATAAAATGTAGACTGGCAATGGCAAGGAAAGCGTTTCTGAAGAACAGAAATTTGTTAACATCGAGTATAGATTTAAGTGTCAGGAAGTCGTTTCTGAAAGAATTTGTATGGAATGTAGCCATGTATGGAAGTGAAACACATACGATAACTAGTTTCGACAAGAAGAGAATAGAAGCTTTCGAAATGTGGTGCTACAGAAGAATGCTGAAGATTAGATGTGTAGATCATTGGATTGAGGAGAAGATTGTGGCACAACTTGACTAGAAGAAGGGATCGATTGGTAGGACATGTTCTGAGGCATCAAGGGATTACCAATTTAGTATTGGAAGGCAGCGTGGAGGGTAAAAATCGTAGAGGGAGACCAAGAGATGAATACACTAAACAGATACAGAAGGACGTAGGTTGCGGTAGGTACTGGGAGATGAAGAAGCTTGCACAGGACAGAGTAGCATGGAGAGCTGTATTAAACGAATCTCAGGACTGAAGGCCACAACAACAACATTGTAAAGGTTCTGTTGGTCTAATCGACAAAGTTATTTTGCTGACAAGTGTTAATAAAAATCTTGATACCAATGTTGTTCAACTGTTTTTTGGCCCGTAGCTTCACTCCCAGGAAACCTTACGCCATTAGTTCGTAGCACTATAGTCCATTCGAGTGCAGTGTGTTTTCACTTTATTACTGAAAAAAAGTCGAAACAGTGATCGATAAACATACTTTCGCAGCTTCTGTAACTACAAGAAGAACAAACTATGTTTAATTAGCAATGTGTGTGTGTGTGTGTGTGTGTGTGTGTGTGTGTGTGTGTGTATGTGTGTATACGCCTACTAGATTTTCAAACCAAGAAAGCCGCCCACAACCTTGAAAAACGTTTGGGTGAATAAATAAATAAATTGAATATCTAACCAAAAATGCGATTCGTACAAAATTCTTGATTTTTAAGATTGCGTAAATTGTAGATTGTATGCCAGGAATAGGCCCCGAATGTGATGTGGCAGCTACAAATTACCTAAATGCCTAGATCGACGAATGCAATAAGTTTCTAAAAATTCTTGGATGAGTGGTTTCGTCACACTAGTGTTATTTCTTTTCTGAAAGTGTTTGTCGCCCCTGATTTATTCCTGTGCGAAATCAATTTCCTGATCCAATATTTGGATTTCGTCTTCATTGTATTTAACTGAGGTCACAGCTGAAATGCCATAACCTGCACTATAACGTTAAACTCCGACCATCTGATTTCAGTTGACGCTTTGTTGAAAGCTCTGCAACTATGTAGGATTTATGGTGCCACCATAGAAAGCCACAAGCTGTGGCGTCACATTAATTGTATGTGCGGACGCTGTTATACAGGGTGGTCCACTGATAGTGACCGGGCCAAATATCTCATGAAATAACCATCAAATTAAAAACCTACAAAGTACGAAACTCGTCTAGCTTGAAGGGGGAAACCAGATGATGCTGTGGTTGGCCCGCTAGAACGCGCTGCCATAGGTCAAACGAATACCAACTGCGTTTTTTTAATAAGAATCCCCATTTTTAATAAATATTCGTGTAGTACGTAAAGAAATATGAATGTTTTAGTTGGACCACTTTTTTGGCTTTGTAATAGATGGCGCTGTAATAGTTACAAACGTGTAAGTACGTGGTATCACGTAACGTTCCGCCAGTGCGGACGGTATTTGCTTTGTGATACATTACCCATGTTAAAATGGAGCGTTTACCAGTTGCAGGAAAGGTCGATATCGTGTTGATGTATGGCTATTGTGATAAAAATTCCCAACGGGCGTGTGCTGTGTATGCTGCTCGATATCCTGGACGACATCATCCAAGTGTCCGGACCGTTCGCCGGATAGTTATGTTATTTATGGAAACAGGAAGTGTTCAGCCACATGTGAAACGTCAACCACGCCCTGCAATAAATGATGATGCTCAAGTGGGTGTTTTAGCTGGTGTCGCGGCTAATCCGCACATCAGTAGCAGACAAACTGCGCGAGAATCGGGTATCTAAAAAATGTCAGTGTTGAGAATGATACGTCAACATCGATTGCACCCGTACCATATTTCTATGCAACAGGAATTGCATGGCGACGACTTTGAACGTCGTGTACAGTTCTGCTACTGGGAACAAGAGAAATTACGGGAAGATGAGAGATTTTTTGCACGCGTTTAATTTAGCGACGAAGCGTCATTCACCAACAGCGGTAACGTAAACCGGCATAATATGCACTATTGGGCAACGGAAAATCCACAATGGCGGGTTAATGTATGGTGCGGCATTATGGGAGGAAGTATAATTGGCCCCCACATTATCGACGGCAATCTAAATGGTGCAATGTACGCTGATTTTCTACGTAATGTTCTACCGATGTTACTACAAGATGTTTCACTGCATGACAGAAAGGCGATGTACTTCAAACGTGTCCGGCGCATAGACCTAGCTGGCGTGGGGTTGAAGCCTTATTGAGAACAGCATATTTCATGACAGACGGATTGCTCGTCGAAGCACCACATTATGGCCCGCACATTCACCGGGTCTCAGGACCCCGGATTTCTTTCTGTGGGGAAAATTGAAGGATATTTGCTATCGTGATCCCCCGACAACGCCTGACAGCATGCGTCAGCGCACTGTCAATGCATGTGCGAACATTACGGAAGGCGAACTACTCGCTGTTGAGAGGAATGTCGTTACACGTATTGCCATATGCATTGATGTTTACGGACATCATTTTGAGCATTTATTGCATTAACGTGGTATTTACAGGTAATCACGCTGTAAGAGCATGCGTTCCCAGAAACGATAAGTTTACGAAGGTACTTGTGTCACACTGGAACAATCGAAATAAAATGTTCAAACGTACCTACGTTCTGTATTTTAATTTAAAGAACCTACCTGTTACCAACTGTTCGTCTAAAATTGTGAGCCATATGTTTGTGACTATTACAGAGCCATCTATCACATAGCGAAAAAAGTGGTCCAACTAAAACATTCATGCTTCTTTACGTACAACACGAATATGTAATGAAAAATGGGGGTTCTTATTTAGAAAAACAACAGTCGATATCCGTTTGACCTATGGCAACGGTATCTAGCGGGCCAACCATAGCGTCATCTGGTTTCCTCCTTCAAGCTAGACAAGTTTCATTCTTGGTAGTTTTTTAGTTTGATGCTTATTTTGTGTGATATTCGGCCCGGTCACAATCAATGGACCACCCTGTATACAGGGTGCAGCAGCTAAGACACGCCATCCTAAATACATCCAAAATGAATAAATACATCGTGATGAGGTTTCATCAAAGTTTTAGTGCCCAACGTGGCGAATTTGCCGAAGCTCGCAAGTAATTTTCATCGTTGTTAGTTGCCAAATCAAGACATCGACTTGGTTTTTTTTCTAGTGGAACTATATATCACTTCTGTGGCATTTGAAAGAAGCGTCTATGAAAAATTCAACGACGGAAATGCATTGGTCTTGATCAAACATTACAGTATCAAGATTATGGCGTCGCAAGCCGCTGAGCCGCGACCAAATGTAAGCAAACACGTAGCTCATCTTTAGTTCGTTAGTTTATTACCACGGTTCGCATACCAAGTGCTCAAAATTTTAGCTCCGATCGTTGTTACACGCTATAATGTGATTCTGAAGAAACAATACTGCAAGTTGAATTTCATCCGGAGTTAATCGCATCACAGGCCCGCGTTATTTCATGTTAGTAAGAGCCTTGGGTGTTGCCTAATAGACCTTCTGTTTCAACTCTCACCATGGATAAAAGTATAGAAATGATGCCACAGATAAAACCATAGGAAGTGTTAGGTTTGGTGACTGCACAGACCATCTTTAGTTTCTTGAATGACCATTCCCATGCTCTCCAAATGTTCTCTTAACAGCGTCTGTCATTAGATGTGCGGAATGAGAGGGACATCCCTTGTGTTGATACCACAGAGATTTCCTTATGTCCGATGGGATGCCTCCAATATATGCAGCAGCAGCATATCTTCGCAACTCAATATACTTGAGTGTACCTAGCTTCTCGTCAATAGAAGAGGAACCAATGACGCTGTAGTTGGAAAACATGCACCAAACATTGATTGACAAAGACCGTTGTTTTTATGCACTTCGTTGAGTCAGCGTGGATTTTCAACTGACGACATACACTCCTGGAAATTGAAATAAGAACACCGTGAATTCATTGTCCCAGGAAGGGGAAACTTTATTGACACATTCCTGGGGTCAGATACATCACATGATCACACTGACAGAACCACAGGCACATAGACACAGGCAACAGAGCATGCACAATGTCGGCACTAGTACAGTGTATATCCACCTTTCGCAGCAATGCAGGCTGCTATTCTCCCATGGAGACGATCGTAGAGATGCTGGATGTAGTCCTGTGGAACGGCTTGCCATGCCATTTCCACCTGGCGCCTTAGTTGGACCAGCGTTCGTGCTGGACGTGCAGACTGCGTGAGACGACGCTTCATCCAGTCCCAAACATGCTCAATGGGGGACAGATCCGGAGATCTTGCTGGCCAGGGTAGTTGACTTACACCTTCTAGAGCACGTTGGGTGGCACGGGATACATGCGGAGGTGCATTGTCCTGTTGGAACAGCAAGTTCCCTTGCCGGTCTAGGAATGGTAGAACGATGGGTTCGATGACGGTTTGGATGTACCGTGCACTATTCAGTGTCCCCTCGACGATCACCAGAGGTGTACGGCCAGTGTAGGAGATCGCTCCCCACACCATGATGCCGGGTGTTGGCCCTGTGTGCCTCGGTCGTATGCAGTCCTGATTGTGGCGCTCACCTGCACGGCGCCTAACACGAATACGACTATCATTGGCACCAAGGCAGAAGCGACTCTCATCGCTGAAGAGGACACGTCTCCATTTGTCTCTCCATTCACGCTTGTCGCGACACCACTGGAGGCGGGCTGCACGATGTTAGGGCGTGAGCGGAAGACTGCCCACTAGTATGCGGGACCGTAGCCCAGCTTCATGGAGACGGTTGCGAATGGTCCTCGCCGATACCCCAGGAGCAACAGTGTCCCTAATTTGCTGGGAAGTGGCGGTGCGGTCCCCTACGGCACTGCGTAGGATCCTACGGTCTTGGCGTGCATCCGTGCGTCGCTGCGGTCCGGTCCCAGATCGACGGGCACGTGCACCTTCCGCCGACCACTGGCGACAACATCGATGTACTGTGGAGACCTCACGCCCCACGTGTTGAGCAATTCGGCGGTACGTCCACCCGGCCTCCCGCATGCCCACTATACGCCCTCGCTCAAAGTCCGTCATCTGCACATACGGTTCACGTCCACGCTGTCGCGGCATGCTACCAGTGTTAAAGACTGCGATGGAGCTCCGTATGCCACGGAAAACTGGCTGACACTGACGGCGGCGGTGCACAAATGCTGCTCAGCTAGCGCCATTCGACGGCCAACACCGCGGTTCCTGGTGTGTCCGCTGTGCCTTGCGTGTGATCATTGCTTGTACAGCCCTCTCGCAGTGTCCGGAGCAAGTATGGTGGGTCTGACACACCGGTGTCAATGTGTTCTTTTTTCCATTTCCAGGAGTGTATTTCAAAGATTGACTTGACCACGGTTTGTTAACGATCCTTCTCCCTTTTTCTTATTTAAGGTGCATTACTTTGCACTTATTGTAGATAACAGAGAACTGTAACTATTTTGGAAGTCATTCCCTTGAAGCTGTAAACGTAGCAAAATGTGGTGAGAATCAAATGTGATGGAATGTAGTGTTCGCAGAACACTCGCTCACTTGATTCCTTTGGTTTTTCCGAGATTCCTGGTAGTGATATTTGCATATTGTATTATGGCTGCCAAAATCGTGCTTTCAATTCTTTCGTCATTGTACTTATTTTTCCTTCACCTTTTTACTCTCCATGCGTCCAGTTTCCAGAACTTTTTTATGATGTTTGAAAAGACAGATCGTGAGTGCTTGTCACGATCTGGATACCCTTCATCATTCAACCGCACTGCTGTTCTAGTGGTTTGGCGACATTCGGCATGCAAGACACTCATGTTTTCGACTGTCAAACACATTCCGAACGACTCGGTAGCTTTACGAGCAGGTCACGTGATTGCTACAACAGCAGAACGCAGACTGATGGGGTTCGAGTGCATAGGTGAGGTCACGAACGGTAACTGAGTTATGTATTTGCTTACAGTTACTGTAATAGGACTGATGTTCGTGGAACGTCTACTCCTGACGGCGGGACGGTGGTTTGAGGATCTGTTATCTTGACATCAGTTGATAAAGTCCCTTACATGTTATGTCGCTCAAGTTTCTTTGGAAGCTCCTATGAAATGCCATATAGCTCCAGTACAGAACAGCAAAGTTGGTACGATAATTCGGCGACCACAAGGGATAAACGTTACTAGCGAATGTCAGGAATTACGCCATATTGTCCGCTATAACTTGGCCGGAACCACACCCCGAGACATTTGTTCATTCTGGTTATATTTGATCTGTATTGCTTTCGTACCTCGCCCTATAAAAGTGTTTCAACATTCAAGACTCTCTGAGACAATCAAGAACTTTACTCTCTTTGTAAATAAGTCTGCATCACACGACAACCTACAGCATTCCAAGCTACGTACAACCCAATTATTAAGTGTACATATCGTAAGTCAACGTATTTATCCGTTATGTTTCTTTGTAAATGTCTGATTTTGTTTATTTGCCACCTCCACTACCGACAAAATCTCCAACACATCCAGGTACTTGATGTCTTCTCTGGAAAAAAGTGCGCGCTTTGTATCTGTCCTCCGGAGACGGCTCAAACACAAGAACGTTTGGAACCTGTCTCCCATCTAAGGCTAGGGTATCAGTGGTTTTCCGCATATCCTTGCAATGTAGTGGGCCACTTTTCTGTTTAATTGGAACGTCGCCTCATCGCTGACATTTAACGTTAAAGAAACCCGTATGTTCCATCTCCATATCCAGAATAGATTCACAAAATTGTACACCATGCTACTCATCACCCTCATTAGACTTGTATAATATGTATCCTGTATGGTCTGAAAAACAAACGTCACCGCAAAAAGCAACAGACTCTCGGATGGCACGACGAATAGACTACTGTAACGTACGAGCGAAACTCTATTCTAACGCCCTCTACCTCTTGAGCAAGCACGTGGGTCACTCACTGAACTATCATCTTCATAAATCGACCTGTGTTTCTAGAGTGTACCTATCATAATCGAATTCTTTGAGCTGAAGCAAATACATTATACGCTACTGGCCATTAAAATTGTTACACAACTAAGATGACATGATACAGACGCGACAGGAAGAAGGTGCTGTGATATGCAAATGATTAGCTTTTAAGAGCATTCACACAAGGTTGGCGCCGGTGTCGACACCTACAACGTGCTGACATGAGGAAGGTTTCCAACCGATATCTCATAACCAAAAAGCAGTTGACCGGCGTCGCCTGGTGAAACGTTGTTGTGATACCTCATGTAAGGAGGAGAAACGCGTACCATCATGTTTCAGACTTTGATAAAGGATGGTATCGGTGGGTTCAGTAGGGTAATAGGGGACGCCGCCTTGGATTCCAACGGCCTCGTAACACTAGCAGTCGAGATGGCATGCATTTTACCCGCATGGCTGTAACGGATCGTGGAGCCACGTCTCAATCCCTGAGTCAACAAATGGGGACGTTTGCAAGATAACCATCTGCACGAACAGTTCGACGACGTTCGCAGCAGCACGGACTATCAGGTCGGAGACCATGGCTGCGGTTCCTCTTGACACTGCATCACAGACAGGAGCGCCTGCGATGGTGTACTTGACGACGAACCTGTGGGCACGAATGGCAAAACTTCATTTTTTCTCATGAATCCAGGTTCTGTTTACAGCATCACGATGGTAGCATCCGTGTTTGGCGACTTCGCGGTGAACGCACTTTGGAACCGTGTATTCGTCATCGCCATACTGGAGTATCACCCGGCGTGATGGTATGGTGTGCCATTGGTTACACGTGTCTGTCACCTAGTGTTCGCATTGACGGCACTTTTTAACAGTGGATGTTTTATTTCAGATGTGTTACGACGCGTGGCTCTACCCTTCATTCAATCCCTGCGAAACCTTACATTTCAGCAGGATAATGCACGACCGCATGTTGCAGGTCCTGTGCGGGCCTTTCTGGATACAGAAAATGTTCTCCAGATCTCTCACCAGCTGGAAACGTCTGGTCAATGGTGGCCGATCAAGTGGCTCGTCACAATACGCCAGTCACTACTCTTGATGAACTGTAGTATCGTGTTGAAGGTGCATGGACAGTTGTACCTGTACACGCCATCCCTGCTCTGTTTGACGCAATGCCCAGGCGTATCAAGGGCTTTATTACGGCGAGAGGTCGTTGTTCTGGGTACAGATTTCTCAGCATCTATGCACCCAAATTGTGTGAAACTGTAATCACATGTCTGTTCTAGTATAATATATTTGTCCAATGATACCGGTTCATCATCTGTATTTCTTTTTGGTGTAGAAGTTTTAATGGCCAGTAGTGTATTATCGTAGTCGTCAGTGGATGCTTTGAGCGGTAGGGAGTGCAGTGCAGTACTCGCGACGAAAATCGCAACGCACGGTTGTAACTGAAACGCATCTACTAAAACATACAACGCAAAACGCCATCTGTTGGTGTGTTATCGTCAATAAGACGTACATTTGATAATAAACGTGCGAGCTAGCGTGCGGCGTCAGAAACACCACTAGAGTCGAAACACGAAATAGCAAACTACTACTGGCGCCAAGGTAAACTCTCAGTTTCGATGCGTAAATTTAAAACCCACCCTCCTCCCCGACCAGATTTCTCTTTTCCTTTATGAGAAAATGTAGGCTCTTGAAAACATAAATATATTATTAAAATCGATATATTGTGTCTCTCTGTTACAGGACTGCTCTTGATGTCACTGTCTTCAGAGTAAGCCTTCAAGAAAATCAGTCACTTTTTGGAAAGTATAACCCTACCTCTACAATTGAAATTTAGTATGCTTTTACCTAAATGACAGAAAATCTTTTCTCTATGTTGTCACGTGTACTATATCCCTACAGAAAAATAACCCTGTTGCGGGAAAAGCTACATATAACCCTCCTACTAAAATTTAGTTTGGTTTCCAAATAACGTGCTCTATGAGATAAGCTAATCAATAGAGTTACCCTTTTTACAGGATTTGACCGTGTGATGTGTCTAATGCATTAGTAAATCAGACTATTCAATTGTTTTCCTAAAATTTTACCCAGAGGCTAAACAGAAACACAGAATGAATAATATTATACTGAAGCTAGAACAACTTAGTTGCAAGTACATTTAGTGGTTTAAAACATCTTCTAATAGTCACCAGCCTATCAAAAAATCAAACAGTGAAGTATTAGAAAAGCAGAACTATAGATGTTTGCCTACTTTCTTCTTACTGTCTAATTTGGTTCTTCAAATTAATATTATTCCACTTGTTAATGCAGACACTGGAATTTCTTTTTGACTACTACATACTTATACATTACGTTTTCAAAAAAAAAAAAAAAAAAGAAAAATCGCAGTAGATAACTTCAGGGAAGCTAAAACTTTGGCCAAAGGGGACATAAAGAAAACCATTTTCTATAGTAAAGAAAGTTACATACTCAAATACTTAGATACTAAAGCACACATTTTATACTGATCATTTCACTCCAAGCAAGCCTCTTTCTTACTGCAATTTGCTTTCAAAGGCTATTATTCTTTGAACTAACTCTGTATAGTTATTTACCAGATTGTAGTAACTTGGCTACATTATGATTGTACTTTACGTAAGCAAACTTTTACTATAACGCTTTGTAATTGTTAAGAAAAAACTAAAAGAATTTAAATGATGCCTCTTTATATTAATTTGGCTATTCGTAAGTCTGTAAAATAGGATACCCTCATACATGAAACATCAGGAAGGAACCCTATATAGCTTTATGGTTAGGACGAAATACCAGGGCGAAACACTCTCTTTAAAGTTCAAGAATGATTATTAAAAAACACAGTTTAAATTAATGGTTCACGCTGTACAAAATTAAATTTATTATAAAAGTCATATTTGGTTGCTACAGGCTCGGGTGTGGAGAACAATTATGGCGGCTACAATACCCACAGTACGGCCTGCAAGTCTCTTGCTGTATGGGATCTGTTTCTCTTCTTGGCGTTGGTCAAATCTTCGTACTGTGGCCCAACAACTTGCAGCTATGCCGTAAGCGTTTGAGGTCTCCTTCCGAGACATTTTGTGCGAATTTGCAGGCAAAACTTCTCTTGCTCCGTAGAGGTGTTCCCTCAGTCACTGCTGCCAACAAACTGTGTGCCTTACTTCCCGTGTTTGCTCTAGTAGCGGGCCAATTTGCCCGTGCTACCTTTTCCACTCCCCAGAGCCACTTCCGTTTTAAATGCAAGCACACTGGCTTTTAAAGAACACCTATTTCTTATATTGTTGCTAAGTGTAACAATTTCTTAATTTGTCAAATTTACGTTAACATGAATATTTTATACACATAAATATTTTTAAATACGAAAGATCAGAAAATTATTTAACATAATAAACAATTTACACAGTACTTTACTTACATTACTCACTTCAACCCCAAGTGGCTGGCCAGAGTGGCCGAGCGGTTCTAGACGCTACAGTCTGGAACCACGCGATGCTGCGGTCGCACATTCGAATCCTGCCTCTGGCTTGGGTGTTTGTGATGTCCTTAGGTTAGTTAGGTTTAAGTATTTCTATGTTCTAGGGGACTGATGACCACAGCAGTTAAGTCCCATAGTGCTCAGAGCGATTTGAACCATTTTTCAATCCCAAGTATAGCGAACCTTACTTTACACATACAGAAAATATAGTATCAACATGGAAAAATTTTAAAGAAAAAAAAATAAAGTAATTAAATGAACCACAAACAAATATTGTTTAAAAGTTTTTATATTTTTACCTTTTTTCTCCCAAATCGTTCAGAAAAATAGCCTTTTTCACAGGGGAAACAAGTATTTAAGCTGCGTATAATGAGTGGGTAGTGATGACCATGTAAATATACGAACTATTAAATGGCTGATGTTTTTACATATTTCTATGTACACTCACTCTTTAATGGTTACGTGTATTAACAGCAATCAGTAACCCGCAGCACCTAGACTTTAGAGAATCTAACTGCCTTGCAAAACACTGCCACTTTAGAATGTATGTTGGATGTTGCTAAAAATTCATCAAACACCCAATGTATATGTTTTGCGTAATTTGCCATCCACTTTAAGAAAAGCTAATTTTGCACAGTCCACAACGTTAAGGACGTCATATATTCTGGATTCTGTGTCCAAAATTGGTTGTGAAAAGTTTTATTAATAAAGAAGTAATAAATTAAAACTGCATGATGAGTGAAAATGTAGTAAGAGATAACGTCTTTTCTGTCATTATTTTTTGAAGGCTGTCAGGGAGAAAAAGTTTCTGAAACGTCTGAAATAGTGTGTAAAGTCGTTGAGTGCTCTCATTCCCAAATATTGGTCGAATATAGTCTGGTTAATTTGCGCGCTGTGAGTTACATTGCGTCGAGAAATATGGACAGTTTCCAATCTTAATGCTTTGCTTATCATGTTAAATGTTTAACGTAAGTTTATATCACATAATGAATAGATTAAGACAACATTTTTATTTCTTAAATTCTGTCAATAGTTGAACGAAATGCTGAATATTAAATATTTGTTGCCTGTTACTGCTGCTACATGACAACATTCCACGGGAACTGGATAAGCGGGTGAAAAATTTAGCCATTTTAACCATGTAGTATTATAGATTTTTTAACATTGTGTAGTTTATGTTTAAAGTTGCACTCACATTATTGTTCATGGTAGTCGTTTATATTTTAGTTTTATGCTACTTCTTAAAGACTTTGAGCAGTAATGATGAAGCCAGGACAACAAAGAAAAATTCCGTAAGTAAAGCCGTATTTTTTCCATACGTTTTATTTTCGCCTCGTGGCTGACATGCCGCGCCATCTCATAGGAACATCTACATCTACATCTACATGATTACTCTGCAATTCACATTTAGGTGCTTGGCAGAGAGTTCATCGAACCAGAATCATACTATCTCTCTACCATTCCACTCCCAAACAACGCGCGGGAAAAACGAACACCTAAACTTTTCGGTTCGAGCTCTGATTTCTCTCATTTTATTTTGATGATCATTCCTACCTATGTAGGTTGGGCTCAACAAAATATTTTCGCATTCGGAAGAGAAAGTTGGTGACTGAAATTTCGAAAATAGATCTCGCCACGAAGAAAAACGTCTTTGCTTTAATGACTTCCATCGCGACTCGCGTATCATATCTGCCACACTCTCTCCCCTATTACTTGATAATACAAAACGAGCTGCCATTTCTTACACCCTTTCGATGTCCTCCGTCAATCGCGTCTGGTAAGGATCCCACACCGCGCAGCAATATTCTAACAGAGGACGAACGAGTGTATTGTAAGCTGTCTCTTTAGTGGACTTGCGTCTTCTAAGTGTCCTGCCAATGAAACGCAACGTTTGGCTCGCCTTCCCCACAATATTATCTATGTGGTCTTTCCAACTGAAATTGTTCGTAATTTTAACACCCAGATACTTAGTTGAATTGACAGCCTCGAGAATTGTACTATTTATTGAGTAATCGAATTCCAACGGATTTCTTTTGGAACTCATGTGGATCACCTCACACTTTTCGTTAGTTAGCGTCAACTGCCTCCTGCCACACCATACAGCAATCTTTTCTAAATAGCTTTGCAACTGACACTGATCTTTGGATGACCTTACCAGACGGTAAATTACAGCATCATCTGCGAACAACCTAAGAGAACTGCTCAAATTGTCACCCAGGTCATTTATATAGATCAGGAACAGCAGAGATCCCAGGACGCTTCCCTGGGGAATGCCTGATATCACTTCAGTTTTACTCGATGATTTTCCGTCTGTAGTTCGATGGATTACTCCTACTACCCTTCTTAAACTCTGGTGCGACCTGCGCAATTTTCCAATCTGTAGGTACAGATCTATCGGTTAGTGAGCGGTTGTATGTGATTGCTAAGTAGGGAGCTATTGTATCAGAGTAATCTGAAAGGAACCTAATCGGTATACAATCTGGACCTGAAGACTTGCCCTTATCAAGTGATTTGAGTTGTTTCGCAACCCCTAAGGTATCTACTTCTAAGAAACTCATGCCAGCAGCTGTTAGTGTATCAAATTCTGGAATATTCCATTCGTCTTCCCTTGTGAAGGAATTTCGGAAAACTGCGTTCAATAACTCAGCTTTAGCGGCACAGTCGTCGGTAACAGTACCATCGGCACTGCCCACCGAAGGTATTGACTGCATCTTGGCGCTTGTGTACTTTACATACGACCAGAATCTTCGGATTTTCTACCAAATTTCGAGACAATGTTTCGTTGAGGAACCTATTAAAGGCATCTCGCATTGAAGTCCGTGCCAAATTTCGCGCGTCTGTAAATTTAAGCGAATCTTTGTGATTTCGCCTACTTCTGAACTTCGCATGCTTTTTCCGTTGCCTCTGCAACAGCGTTTGGACCTGTTTTGCGTACCATGGGGGATCAGTTCCATCTCTTACCAATTCATAAGGTATGAATCTCTCAATTGCTGTTGCTACTATATCTATGAATTTGAGCCACATCTCGTCTACATGTGCATAGTCAGTATATATTATGTCTAAAATGTTTATAGATACAGAGAGAAGTTGAACTGAAAACACGTTTGCCACATTCTTCATCACTAGACTTGTTCCGTGGTCGCGAGAACACATATGTTGTATTGAGGTCACAGGGGTCGGAATGAAGACACGATGGGATAAAAGAAGTGTTGCTGATGCAGAGAAATATTTCCAGCAACTCAGTGAGCAGAGAATAGCGATACTTCATTGTAGGCTTTGGGCGTGAGCTACATGTGTGTGTGTGTGTGTGTGTGTGTGTGTGTGTGTGTGTGTGTGTCTGAGCGTTCCTGCAGCGGCGGTGTGAATAGAATGGGGATGAAACTACAGTTAAGCTAAAATACATTAACAGTGTGTTACACACTCATTGCGTGGAGAGCTTCTATAAAGCACTTCACTGTACCTCGTTGATATTTCAAGCTTCACAACAATGACTTACTGCTCCCGGAACTCCCATAGCTTTCCATCTATTAAGGCCAGGACCTCACACACTTCATTTGTTTGTCTATAAATGTCAGCACTTGAGAGAAAATATTTGTACTCTCTGAAATATTCCGATATGCAGGCTGGCTTCTGTTTCAGGATCCTCCTGTTTTCATACTGCTACGTAATTCCATCCATGTTAAACTTTCAAGTGTAGGAACGCTGTACAGTACAGAAGAGCACTGTTAGCAGTAGTGCGAGATTCTGCTAACGCGTCCAGGGACCTTATTACGCTCAAATTACTGTACAAACAAACGCATAATATCCCCTGATGAAGGAGGCCTAGTGCTCTGATATTCCACAATACAACGTGAATCTGTAATGGTAATATGCTTCGGTTACGGTATTGTGGCTAAATGCCTCAGAGTAGAGTTCGTGGTCATGTTTTGGATATTGCAGTATGTAAGTCTGGATAGTCAAAGCACTATTGTTCATTACGTTAATTCACTACAGACAAGTGCTTTTCTTATTCGTCAGTCACAGCGCTGCGTTTTCCCCGTCAGAAACAGTCAAGCTCCACCCTTTTAATTCCAACTTCACAGATATAATGATAAAACTTAAGTTTGAATTAATAAGGTAGCTTCTTACCAATGTAAAGTGAAGAAGAGATTAGTGTTACTACTATAGTACATTGTAATTAAGTTTTTTTTTTCATTCATACCGCCAGCCCTCACCCCCCACCCTCCCAATGCAATTGGACTTCTTCTTTAAACCATCTATACTTTTTTCACACAGTCAAAGAGAAGGACAGGACGAGATGAAAGTTAAAAAAATAGACTACTTCAGACAGTTAAAGTAAAATTTTGCTTTACTGCAGTTTCAAAGACTTTTGAAACTGTTTACCAAAAACTGTGAGAAAAAATAAAATAAAATACAAATATCAGCTCACGACTTTGAAATGTCGATATCGATATATCGGTGGAAAAAGAATCGCCGTCATATATCGATCAGTGGAAAGAGATTTCGATATATCATTACTTCTTATCCAGCCCTATATCAAGGCCATTGTCTTGCTTAACAGAGTCCACACCTGCTGTCGGTCCCCGCCGGAGACATTGTGAACATTGAGAGTGTGTAATACACTACGACTATTAAAATTGCTACACCAAGAAGAAATGCACATGGTAAACGAGTATTCATTGGACAAATATGTTGTACTGGAACTGGCATGTGATTACATTTTCACGCAATTTTGGTGTATAGCTCCTGAGAAATCAGTACCCAGAACAACCACCTCTGGCCGTAATAAAGTCATTGATACGCCTGGGCATGGAGTCAAACAGAGCTTGGATGGCGTGTACAGGTACAGCTGCCCATGCAGCTTCAACACGATACTACAGTTCATCAAGAGTAGTCACTGGTGCATTGTGACGAGCCACTTGCTCGGCCACCATTGACCAGACGTTTCAATTGGTGAGAGATCTGGAGAATGTGCTGGCCAGGACAGCTGTATCCAGAAAGGCCCGTACAGGTCCTGCAATATGCGATCGTGCATTATCCTGCTAAAATGTACGGTTTCGCAGCGATCGAATGAAGGGTAGAGCCACGAGTCGTAACACATCTGAAATGCGACGTCCACTGTTCAAAGTGCCGTCAGTGCGAATAAGCGGTGACCGAGACGTGTAGCCAATGGCATCCCATACCATCACGCCGCGTGATACGCCAGTATGGCGATGACGAGTACACGCTTCCAATGTGCGTTCACCGCGATGTCTCCAAACACGGATGCGACCATCATGATGCTGAAAACAGAGCCTGGATTCATCCGTTCAAACCCACTTAAATCTTGATAACCTGCCCCTTTAGCAGGTGCAACCGATCTAACAACTTGGAAAGACACATGTTGTCTTTAGACCACAACGCCGTTTCTGTCTACATTTCTCTGTATCTGATTAAGCATGCCTGTATCAGTTTCTTTGGCGCTTCAGTATCGAATCTTGTAATTTTGCCAGGAGCAATGTTTCACAGGGCAAGTAAATAAAAAAACAAATAAGTGCGAATCTCTAATTGCATCACACGAAAAAAATTCTTCTGTTATATCTTAACTGACTTGAGCAAGTCTTGGAATTCCCAGTACCGATATCCTGGCCGTATAAGTGTCTATAACAGGCAAAAATTGCCGAGATTTTCGATTCCGGGAATCAGTAAACCGTCTGTGTACATTAGAGCGCGATTCCTAGCGCGCTCTGGGCCAAGTTTTCTTGTAAAGAAGAAGTTCCGTCAAATATCACAGTCAGTGAGGAAAAATTACAACTATTCTAATGGTGCACGCGAAGTTATTAAGTCCATCTACATTTACATTGTCCAGCTCTTTTCATACATTTGTAACAATGGGAAACGGTATACCACATTTTTTCCTCAAAGTGAAACGGCGAAATGTAAAGGGGGACTCTCTTTTTTAAAGAAGAAGTTGAAGAAGCTTGCAAAAGTGGGACTGATGATCAGGGGAAAAGCCCACTGAAACGCAGTTGCATTGACCATACTTTCATCACGCGAATGTCTTAAAAGATAGCTTAATTCCAAGAGCTAAGCACAATTGCTTGTCTGTGGTAACAAAACCACTTTGCCAAATGCCACAATCTCAAGTGATCCTGAATCATTCTGAGTAGTCGTTGCCCCCAGTTCATGAACCATTGCCATGGACAAGCAGCACATCGTAAAAAAAATTAAAAAAGTTAGTGGGAGAAATATGGAAGATTTTTTGCACCTAGAAATTGTGAAAATACCTTCGGTCAACGCAAAGAAAGAAGTTCCCTCAGATGACGACGCTAATTACTACCTATTGTATCTCAGAAGTACCTTGCTTTTCAGAGGCAAAAATTTGTAGAAAATAATATACAGGAGCTTGACTATAATGCAATCGAAGCAGTGAGTTCGTTACAAAGCTCTGCTTCAAAACAATGACTGTGCACTAATTTATTTTGCCTTCTCGTTATAAACATTTATTTCTTCTGCTGTTGTACTCCTGCAAAAAGTTTTTATTCTGTTTTGAAATTTTGCATTGGATGTTCTGCGGCACATACTGAAATATGATTCATTCTGTACTACAAATAAAAGTTTACAGGTATGATCTATTAGTTTTTCATGTAACGACTGGCTCTCGGTGAACAACTGACGGATGCACCTATGTTAACTGTGTGTGACCTTGTCCGTCAGTTGACGAACAGTAGGGATTTATTTGCCTCTGTAGTTCAGCCGACCAAGGGTAAACAGAAGAGGAAAGAACAAAGTCACGCATACCTGTGTCGACGGAAATAATTTGTTTACGTGCCCTCGATTGTTTGAGCTTAAACTGAACCTGCCCATTATTCTATTAACCGTTTCTATCGACGTCGATATCGAATGGATGTTAAACCCTAATCTACCTCCATTCTTTCCTTACATTTCCTATCAAAATAGAAAATCGAAATGGAAACTCCTTAGAGACGGCGATGAGAATTAAAAATTTGGCAACGTGTTATCAAGCAGTTCAGGGAAAAGTCCGTTGAATTGCAGTTCCATTTGCCGTTGGCTCCATCAGAAAAATTTACTGAAAGGAGCATTATACCTAAGAGCTATCCACGCTTATTTAGAAGTGAACTACGGTCGATGTAAAGGAAGTAATTATTTACTTACTGCATACCCAAAAGAATTTGACAGTGAAAATTTCAAAAAGGAATATATTGCACAATAGTCGGAAAATAATCACATTAGTAATCTGGACACAGAGATATCTACAAATTTTATTCTGTTTTTTGACACCTGCCGTTGTCTGTCTCCAGCTAGAAAGCAATGAACTATAATGTTAAAAGCTTTTATAGTAGTTCATTAACAGTAAAGTCTAATTATAGATTAATTTATTCTTCTCTTCTAGTTCGACAGAACAAACATAAAATTTTGTGAAAACAAATAATTGCTTGCCTTTCATAATGTAGAATGTTGCCCATTTTCAAACCGTAGCAAATTACTGTCCAGTGTAATCGGTCGTAGCAGAGGAGAAAATTTGTGAATATTTGAAGTTCTCTGGAAATGGATGATTAAAATAAAACACCTACATGATCGTTTTGCAGATGATTTCTTAGGAGAGAGACAGACTATCAACAATGAAGCAAGATCTCAAAAATGAATCCAAGGCTGTACCCCGGGAACCAATCTTCAAAACACTCAAGTCATGAACACTGCGTCTAAAACCATACTCTGGAATCAGTAATTGGATACATTTATCTGGTATATAAAATGCAACTGGGAAAATGTAACCAGACACTGGTTGTCAACTGGCGAAATGGCCTCTGCTAGGGGACTTCCGGAAAACCTCTTTACATTTTTTTAGAACCAATTATCCCTATTAATTGAAAGAGGAAGCTACATGACATATGCAACTGCCAGCAATAACATATGAGCTAGAAACAATGACTCATCTCGAAGCGCAAATCGACCCCGAACCTGTCCAAAGGCAGTAGAGAGACCAGTGCCCGCTAAGATTCAGAGAGAGGGGATCAAGAACAGAGAGGCAACCTCCTCAGTCCTGAGCTTGGATTTTATGAATGAAAAGTTTATAAGCTGTTCAATGCAGTGTTCTTGGAAGAAATAAGATTGAAATACTGAAATTTAAAAACTGGTGTCATTCATAAAAGTTTTAGATCATGTTCAAAGTGAATACTGTTTAAAATATGTGCAGTAAACGGAAAATTTAGTATTAAACCCTAAACGTTATGAAGACAACGTCACTGGAATGTAAAAATATAATGGTACATTGAATTCAGTACATCGCTATGTTGTTGTGAGGAAGTATTCAATCACTTCTCGATAATGTAGTGTCTATTGCCATAACACAGCAGTGTTTACGCGCATTCTAGTCCAAAATTACTAAAAACAAAAGGACATTACCTTTATTTTTGAAAGACGTGCTGATACCGACATGAACACGTTTTTAAACACATAATGCAACCGATTGGGAACATGCAGAGACGGAAAACAAGTCATGCAGTGAAAGGACATGGTGTAATGTATATGTTACAATTTGGTGCAGCAAGTTTGGTTTGTTACCTGAGCTGCAAGAAAAAATAAAGTTTTGGAGAGGATGAAGACAAGCACGGGGGTCTATGACTCTGTCCTGTGTCTAGCAAACCTGTAGTGGGGTTGGGCAGGACACGTGGCTAGGAACAACCTTAAATGGACCAGAACACTGATGCAGTGGCATCTTAGGGAGTCAAAGAGTAGTATCGCCCATTCTCTACCGAGGCTGGGTGATGACACCCAAAATACACTTATGGAAATTGAAATAAGAACACCGTGAATTCATTGTCCCAGCAAGGGGAAACTTTATTGACACATTCCTGGGGTCAGATACATCACATGATCACACTGACAGAACTACAGGCACATAGACACAGGCAACAGAGCATGCACAATGTCGGCACTAGTACAGTGTATATCCACCTTTCGCAGCAATGCAGGCTGCTATTCTCCCATGGAGACGATCGTAGAAATGCTGGATGTAGTCCTGTGGAACGGCTTGCAATCCCATTTCCACCTGGCGCCTCAGTTCGACCAGCGTTCGTGCTGGACGTGCAGACCTCGTGAGACGACGCTTCATCCAGGCCCAAACATGCTCAATGGGGGACAGATCCGGAGATCTTGCTGGTCACGGTAGTTGACTTACACCTTCTAGAGCACATTGGGTGGCACGGGATACATGCGTACGTGCATTGTCCTGTTGGAACAGCAAGTTCCCTTGCCGGTCTAGGAATGGTAGAACGATGGGTTCGATGACGGTTTGGATGTACCGTGCACTATTCAGTGTCCCCTCGACGATCACCAGAGGTGTACGGCCAGTGTAGGAGATCGCTCCCCACACCATGATGCTGGGTGTTGGCCCTGTGTGCCTCGGTCGTATGCAGTCCTGATTGTGGCGCTCACCTGCACGGCGCCTAACACGCATACGACCATCATTGGCACCAAGGCAGAAGCGACTCTCATCGCTGAAGATGACACGTCTCCATTCGTCCCTCCATTCACGCCTGTCGCGACACCACTGGAGGCGGGCTGCACGATGTTGGGGCGTGAGCGGAAGACGGCCTAACGGTGTGCGGGACCGTAGCCCAGCTTCACGGAGACGGTTGCGAATGGTCCTCACCGATACCCCAGGAGCAACAGTGTCCCTAATTTGCTGGGAAGTGGCGGTGCGGTCCCCTACGGCACTGCGTAGGATCCTACGGTCTTGGCGTGCATCCGTGCGTCGCTGCGGTCCGGTCCCAGGTCGACGGGCACGTGCACCTTCCGCCGACCTCTGGCGACAACATCGATGTACTGTGGAGACCTCACGCCCCACGTGTTGAGCAATTCGGCGGTACGTCCACCCGGCCTCCCGCATGCCCACTATACGCCCTCGCTCAAAGTCCGTCGACTGCACATACGGTTCACGTCCACGCTGTCGCGGCATGCTACCAGTGTTAAAGACTGCGATGGAGCTCCGTATGCCACGGCAATCTGGCTGACACTGACGGCGGCGGTGCACAAATGCTGCGCAGCTAGCGCCATTCGACGGCCAACACCGCGGTTCCTGGTGTGTCCGCTGTGCCGTGCGTGTGATCATTGCTTGTACAGCCCTCTCGCAGTGTCCGGAGCAAGTATGGTGGGTCTGACACACCGGTGTCAATGTGTTATTTTTTCCATTTCTAGGAGTGTATATGCGGGAGAAAGCTAGATCCAGACTGCTCAAAAGAATGGTCACTGAAATGTCTGTAAGAGTCCTGGGTCCAGGAGTGGACGTGCAGAAGATTACCTGTTATCTCAGCAGAATGATGAACAGGTCCTGCGTAAGCAACGCCAATAAAAAGTTCAATAAATTACTACCTTTTGACAATAACATTCCGTTAAAATAGTGGTTTCGAAAAATGAAACATTTCCGTGACTACTTAAAGTCCACGTCAATGCGAAGCGAGCGCCACAACAGTAATAAAGCATCTCTTTGAATGTGGCCCTGCTGGGACGCTGAGAGAGGTTGCTTCTGGGAGCGTGCGCTGAAAAACGGAAGTTTATTTCTACAACAACCATTACGCGAGGGACGATAGTTCAACGGGCGCAACGTGATATCGGGAATCTGTAGCAGCCTGGTCTCTTGGATGTGGGATTACACCGTCCAACAACGAAAATGTAAATCGAATGAAAATAGCCAGTTCCTATGAGTTCTAATGTGCTAATAGCGAATATCACAAAGAGAATTCAAAATTAGCTCTAGTTTTTATTTTACACTGTTTTATTACGGTGAGATAATTATATACGGATTTTTGTGTTAAGTTTAAAATCAAATATTATAATGTTTTGTCAGAGTCATAATAACTAGTAACAATGGATTATATTATCGTCCCTGGTCTTACTTGTGTGCAATATTTTGTACATAAACATTTTAACAACAAGTTTAGAGACGTTTTTGGCTCCCTCCTGTTCAACTTAAGTCACTTTATTAAAGCATGTAATAATTTTTGCACATTTGTTTCCACACTAACTACCAGTTGTTCAAGTTGACTGCTATTGAAGTGAACAAAAATGTCACGAGTTTGTGTTAAGAGTGCTGACACATTTTGCTATGTGTGTGGAGAAGTGACATTTGCTTCAGAGAAACAGCAAATATCCACACTGATTTAAAAAAAGCTTACAGTAGTTATTTTGGGTGCAAAATAAGTAAGTAGGATAAACCCTGGGCTCCACACTTGATCTGTAGCACTTGTGCCAGCAGCCTCAAGAACTGGAAGCAAGAAAAAGGACGTTCATTGCCCTTTGCAGTGTCCATGATCTGGCGTGAGCCAATTAACTACGCTAGTGACTGTTACATTGTATGGTTCCTCCTACCAATAAGGGAGTCGGCCTGAGTAGCCGAGCGGTTCTAGGCACTTCAGTCTGGAAACGTCCGACCGCTACGATCGCAGGTTCGAATCCTGCCTCGGTCATGGATGTATTTGATGTCCTTAGATTAGTAAGGTTTAAGTAGTTCTACGTTCTAGGGTGGTTAGAGCCATTTGAACCATCTGAAGCAAGAAGGGAATATCTAAGAAGAACAAGACAGTGATACGTACAGTTCTATATGGGGAAGGATTACCAATACCTGAACCAACGACAGAGAACGAGATGACTTCTGATGGGGATTCTGAATGTCCTGAAACATATACATTGCAAGATCCAGAGTTTCTTCCAAATATATCATCAACCGATGATCCACAAAAATTGACTCAAAAATGCGTTAAGTGATCTCGTTAGAGATTTGGAGCTCTCTTAAGCTAAGGCTGATATTTTAGCATCAAAATTACAGCAGCGCAATTCTCTGGAAAGCAATGTAAATGTTTCATTCTACCGCGGAAGAGAACAGCAATTCACTCCTTTTTTTTTTTAACAGGCAAGATAGTCTTGTGGCATGTGTAGAAATAAATGGTCTAATTTTGGCTCTCAGAATTAATTACAACCGTGATTATTGGAGACTCTTTATTGATTCGTCAAAGTTAAGCTTAAAAGTAATGCTTTTGTATGTTGGTAATGAGCTTCCTTCAGTTCCAGTTGGGCGTAGTGTGCATATGAAAGAGTCATACTAAAACATAAAAAATTTCCTAGAAGCCATCAAATATAATATCTCTCAACGGCAGATTTGTTGTGACTTGAAAGTGGTTGCACTCCTATTAGGTATGCAATTAGGGTATAGTAAATATTGCTGTTTTCTCTGTGAATGGGATAGCCGAGCTCGTGAATCTTATTAGAGTAAATATGAATGGCCCACCAGAAAATTTCTTCAACCACATTTAAAAAACATTAACAGTGAACCTCGAGCAGACCCTAAAAAGATTCTGCTCCCACCCTTGCACATCAAGTTGGGTCTCATGAAAAGCTTTGCTAAGGGAATGAACAAAGATGGTGATGCATTTGAGTATTTAAGGGAAAAATTCCCGTACTTAAGTGATGCCAAAGTAAAGGAGGGCATCTTTGTAGGCCTACAGATTCGAGAGCTGTTTGCACACCACACTTTTGATGGAATCATACAAGGCGATGGGTAACATGCATGGAGATGTTTTAAGACAGTCTGTTTACCGTTCTTAGTGAACAAATGAACAATAAATTAAAAGGAGATTGTAGATAACATGTTGTCATCTCATGAGATACTTGGTTGCAACATGTCATTGAAAATGCATTTCTTACACAGTCATCTTGACTTCTTCTCCACCGAGGAGGTGGCGCAGTGGTTAGACACTAGACTCGCATTCGGGAGGACGACGGTTCAATCCCGCGTCCGGCCATCCTAATTTAGGCTTTACGTGATTTCCCTAAATCGCTCCAGGCAAATGCCGGGATGGTTCCTTTCAAAGGGCACAGCCGACTTCCTTCCCCGTCCTTCCCTAATCCGATGTGACCGATGACCACGCTGTCTAGTCTCCTTCCCCAAAATACCAACCAACCAACCAACCAACTTCTTCTCCAAAAATTGTGGTGCAGTAAGCGATGAACATGGGGAGAGATTTCATCAAGACATTGCCAAATGTGAGGTATGCCAGAAAGTGCCGCCCTACTATTTTAGCAGATTAATGCTGGACTGCCATAAGGGATGTTCCCGAGTATGTGTAGAAACGTCAAGCCAAGAGAAAACGGTCTTCTTCTGAATTTATTTCAGATCGAAATATGTACTGTACATGTGGACATTTAACAACTGTAATACTTTATATACATTTGAGACCAGTTAATTTATATATTTTCTTTTGTGCTTTACACAGTTCTGGTACAAAGCAGACTTACAAAGTATTTTCATACACATAATATTAGCTTCATTTGTTCTTAATATTTTACTTTTGTACTTCCAGAATAGCTCTGAAATTTATCAATTCATAACAAATAATTCAAGTAATTATTCACTTAAAATTTGTTATGCTGAACGTAGGAACATAAACGCATATTTAGTTAGTGAGTTATTTATAGAAAAATTAAGATAACTTTTTTAAAACACTAGCGCTTAATATTTCTGAAGATAATGATTTTGTATCATTTTATGCTGTAATAAACGTAACTAAGTTAAAATCATGCAATTTACACACTTTCAAGTGAAATTTTTTGTTTGGTGTTATCATAATGTCTGTATATGTTAGGCGCTTGATGTATTTCATAAACCACCGAATAATTGCGAACTCTCTTAGCTAATCAAAAGATCTCTGTATGTAATGTTTAAGATTACTGGCCATGTGTCTACCTGGAGCATGGGTTTAGACTGAGCCAATGCATGAATAGTGGTGAAGTTTTTATGCAATATCACATTGGTGGTTATGCGCAGAAAGTTTGTGCAGTTCCTCCAAGGTGGTAAAGCTGAGTCCTCCTAATTATCGTTTTATGCTTCTAATCTCTGTGACATGCCGTTACGTTTCTTATCCGGCGATATTTTAACTAAGATGTTGAAAATTTGGCTGGAACAGCCTTATTTGAACAGCTGACTAATGGATGCATTTTTAGGGGGTTTACAGTGATGAGAGATATTTTCACGGTGTAAGTTTTCTGGCTTGATCAGAAGTATAGCTTTATTTTATGTAAGTGAGCAACTGGTAATTGGGTTTATCATATATGCCGGAATATGGCTTGACTTTCTTATCACCACCTGTAGGCGGTATTCGGTAGCCGTGTACATCTGAATGTGAAGTTATGTTGAAGTCTTACTATCGATGTACGTTGTTACATACAGCGCACGAATATCATGAATGACGTGAATGTGTAATTCGTTTGATATTAGAATTTTATTGACTACATTGGCGCTATAATTTTAAGTAATCCTAGACTACAAAACCGCCGTAAAATTTGCAGTTGCAGCTGGCACCAATTTCTGATTCCCGCCAATTTAGTGTTGTCAATAAAGGGTGTAAGACGGGACATTTTGTAATCATTTTGTATGTGGCGTACAAGTGGAGACCTTTTAACTCTAATTAACTAGTGCATAAGCTATAAAATATGACTTCATTTGAAGCAAATATGTAATATTACAGCCGACCGGGGTGGCCGAGCGATTCTAGGCGCTACAGTCTGGAACCGGGCGACCGCTGCGTTCTCAGGTTCGAATCCTGCCTCGGTCATGGGTCTGTGTGATGTCCTTAGGTTAGTTAGGTTTAAGTAGTTCTACGTTCTAGGGGACTGATGACCTCAGAAGTTAAGTCCCATAGTGCTCAGAGCCATTTGAACCATTTGTAATATTAAAATTTGCTGCGGCTTAGTAACAGTGAAATGCTTTCCCCTCTTCATTGTTCTAGGGTTGATCCTAACCATTGTTAGTGTAACTCATATATAACGAAATTCCGTTCCATGTTCTTGTTTCAATAATTTTCCAAAGCAATACACAGTTAATGTTGCCCTGACGCCACTTCTAGCTCAATTTGTTCTGTTTAATTAACTACCAGTCAGCTGATGACTATTTCGGCTAAATGTCTTTTACTTAAAGTGCATAGTTATGTACAGCAGTTGCACCTTCAATCAGTCAATGTTTAAATAATTTTCAGAGAAATAATGTTGTCGTATTAATTTGTAGTTCTCAGTGATGAAATTGCAGCATGAGTTCTCTTATCAGTTGTGTTCCTTCTTTTATGCATGAACTTTTTGAGAGTAATATGTGATCAGAAACAATGCCTACTCACGACTCATCTCAGGCCTACAACTCACGACGGTTTTCTCTATTGCACTAACCTGCCCGTGTCAGAGTAGTACCTGCAACCAACATCCTGTATCATTTCAAGTAATGACCCTACAGGTTTTAACCGCCTACATCTCCCTCTGGTACAATGGAAATTATCAATTGTTTCCTTAACAGATATCCTACCATGCTTGTAACACGTTCCTCTCCTCCTTTCGTATGCTATCACCTCACATACGTTTCAACATCTTTCTATAGCACTGCATCTCAAATACTTTCATTCTCTTCTTTTCCGGTTCTTCCGCAGTCCATCGTTCACTGCCCTACCATGCTACACTACACACATTCTAAGAAAATTCATCAAATTAAGACCAATATTAGATATAATATGACCATGAGTGCACTAATTTCATGTGCTGAGCTGATTTTTATGTCCTTCTTGCTTCGTCTATCATGTTTGTTTCCACGATAGTAGAATTCCTTCACTTCCACTGCTTCATAATCACCAATTTTGACATTAACTTTATCATTAATCTCAGTTAGTCTCTACTACTTTTGTACTTCTCAATCCATGTGTTCTATATTGATTCGACTTTTCATTGCATTCAGCAGGTCCTGAAATTCTTCTTCCCTTTCACTAAGAATAGTAGTGCCATCAGCGAATTTTATCACAGATTTTTTTTCCACACTGAGTTTTAGTCCCACACTCGAATAGGTTTTTGATTTCCACCATTCTTTCTTCTGTCAATAGGTTCAAGAATGTTTACAAAATACTGCATACCTGTCTTTGACTCTTTTTAATAAGAACACATTCATCTTAGTGTTCCAATCTTATTACTCCATCATGGTTCTTGTACACATAGTACATTACCTGTATTTTTCCTGTAGCTTGTGCTGTGTGAAGTGGAGCTTCTGATTTTTCCGCCTGCAGAGTCCATTTTTGGAGACTTTTCCACCTTGCGCGTTGCAGAGTGCTCGCTATCTGCGTGGATGTCGACGTCAGCGCCGCTGGGGCCGAGGTGGGTGACTGGGAGTGACCCGGTGGGCAGTGAACTGGAAGGATGTCAATTTCGAGCTGGCACGCCGCGCTTCCGGGCCAGAAAGGCGATCGATGTCTTTCGCGACGGGGAGAGGGCGGTAAACGCAGTCGATAACGCAGACAAGGCTTTGGTTACCTAAGAGAAAAGGAGCACTACGAGTCCATTTTAGTGGACGAGAGTTCTTTTGGTCAATGAGTCGAATTCTGTATTGTTCGAGCTGAGTACAGTGTACAGTGAATGGAGCAAGAACAGCGCTTTGAGTGTAATGGTTATTGGCTGTTACGAAATAACGCCACGTCCGCATAACCCCTAAGCTCAAACCCCACTGCATTCAAATCCTACGCTGCAGGCGTGTACCTTTACGCAGCAGAATTTCGAACATCGTCCTCCGTTTTACTTTCTCCAACAGTTTTTCTGCATTGACAAATCCTACGAACGTGCAGGTTATTTATCTTAAGTCTTGCTTCCATCGTTAAACGGAAAGTCGGAACTGCCTCACTGCTATCTTCACCTTTCCTAAAGGCGAATAGATCGTCACTTAGCGAAGCTACTAGTTTAATTTGTGTTATACCACATATTATTCCCCTGGAACAATTGATTATGCTATAATTATCGCACTCATTTGTCCTTACTGTTTTCTGAATTGTGTAGATTATATTTTTTCCGAAACTCTGTTGGTGTGTCTCCAGTCTCACATACTAACATACCAGCCGTTCGATTTTCATTTCCCTTAGTGATTTTAGAAATTCCTAATTTCCGTTAAACTGAATTTAATACTGGATTTCATAAGACTTCCACATCCACTTCCGCTTCTTTTTGTGATGTGTCATCAAACAATTAATTTAATGTGTGAAATCTTATGGGACTTAACTGCTAAGGTTATCAGCCCCTAAGCTTACACACTAATTAACCTAAATTATCCTAAGGACAAACACACACACCCATGCCCGAGGGAGGACTCGAACCTCCGCCAGGACCAGCCGCACAGTCCATGACTGCAGCGGTCATCAAACAATTGTTGACCCTTGCAGAGGGCCACGATGTACTCTTTCCACCCAACCGCTCCTTCCTCTGCGTTTAGCAGTGTAATTCCCACTGCACTCTTGCCCTTACTTTCAATAATTTAACTGAAGATTGTTCTGACCTTTCCTTATGTTGAACCTGTCCTTCCAACGACTATCTGTTTTTCGATTCCTACACATATTTCCTCTACCCATTTCGATTTACTTTCCCTACACATTCTATTTATTCAAATTATAAGCGACTATTTTGGTGTATTCCGGTATTGTTCCAACATCTTTGAACCTTATCCTTTCAAAAATTGAGGTAGTTATTTTTCAGAGTTGTCTAACTTTCACCTATATCCGGTCTTCCAACGTCTGTGATTGCACTTTTATGAATGTCCATTCCACTTCATCTGAAATTCTTATTGTGGTATTTACTACTGTAAAATATGCAGTCTTGCAAAACTTCAAAGTCACTTCATCATTCTTAATAACTCAATATCCCATTTACTGTCACGTTGTTTCTTTCTTAGACTATACTCTCGAATTTCAGGCCACTCTTTATCAATAATAAGTTGTGAACTTACTTTACAGCCGCTCGTGAATACGCCTTACAGTCCAATATTTGATTTCGAAATGTGTCTCGTCATGATGTAATCCCGATTTAACCTTTCCGTTTGCAACTACCTCTCCGTCTCTTGCGATTTTTGAACAGTATATTACTAGCTGAAATATGTTCCTTAATATACACTGAATCGCAAAAAGAAATTGGAATAGGCATGCCTAATCAAATACAGAATACGTAAACACACAGAATAGGGCGCTGGAGTCGGCAACGCCTATACAATTATAAGACAAGTGTCTGCCGCAGTTGTTAGATCAGTTACTACCGCTACAACGGTCGGTCAAGATTTGAGTTTCAATACAGTGTTACAGTCGGTGCACGAGCGATGTGGCACAGCATCTCCGAGGAAGCGGTGAAGTGGGGATTTTCCCGTACAACCATTCCACGAGTGTACCGTGCATATTAGGAGTCTCGTGAAACATCAAATCTCCAACATCGCTGCGGTCGGAAAAAGATCCTGCAATAACTGGACCAACAACGACTGAAGAGAATAGTTCAGCGTCACAAAAGTGCAACCCTTCCCATAACTGGTGCAGGTTTCGATGCTGGACAATCAACAAGTGTGAGCGTACGAAATATTCAATGAAACATCATCAAAATGGTTCAAATGGCTCTGAGCACTATGGGACTTAACTTCTGAGGTCATCAGTCCCCTGGAACTGAGAGCTATTGAAACCTAACTAACCTAAGGACATCACACACATCCATGCCCGAGGCAGGATTCGATCCTGCGACCGTAGCGCTAGAACCGCTCGGGTCGGACAAGTCTCATTTCAAATTGTATCGAGTGGATGGACATGAATGGGTACGGAGACAACCTCATGAATTCATGTCCCACTTGCGTCGTCGGTGGAATGTCCAAGCTGGTAGAGACACTGTAAAAGTGTGAGGTGTGTGCAGTTGGAGTGATATGGGACCCCTAATAAGTCTAGATGCGACTCTCGCAGGTGACCCGTACCAGCATCCTGTCTGATCACCGGCATCCATTCATGTCCATTGTGCATTCGCACGGAGTTGGGCTATTTCAGCAGGGCAACGTGAGACCCCACGCGTCCAAAATTGCTACCCGATTGGCTCCAGGAACACTCCTCTGCTAGCCACCAAACTCTCCAAATATGAGCATTATTGAGCACATCATGGACGCCTTGCAACGTGCTGTTCAGAAAATATCTCTAACGTCTCGTACTCTTACGGATCTATGGACAGCTCTGCAAGATTCATGGTGTTAAATCACTCCAGCACTACTTAACACATTAGTCGATCACGGGATCAGACAGGTGTACCCGTTCCTTTGGCTCTTTATATATATATAGTGATCTTCAGTCCTGAGACTGGTTTGATGCAGCTCTCCATGCTACTCTATCCTGTGCAAGCCTCTCCATCTCCCAGTACCCACTGCAACCTACATCCTTCTGAATATGCTTAGTGTAGTCATCTCTTGGTCTCCCTCTATGATTTTTCCTCTCCACGCTGCCCTCCAATACTAAACTGGTGATCCCTTGATGCCTCAGAACATGTCCTACCAACCGATCCCTTCTTCTGGTTAAGTTGTGCCAGAAGCTTCTCTTCTCCCCAATCCTATTCAGTACTTCCTCGTTAGTTATGTGATCTACCCATCTAATCTTCAGCATTCTTCTGTAGCACCACATTTTGAAAGCTTTTATTCTCTTCTTGTCCAAACTATTTATCGTCCATGTTTCACTTCCATACATGGCTACACTCCATACAAATACTTTCAGAAATGTCTTCCTGACACTTAAATCTATACTCGCTGTTAACAAATTTCTCTTCTTCAGAAACGCTTTCTTTGCCATTGCCAGTCTACATTTTATATCCTCTCTACTTCGACCATCATCAGTTATTTTGCTCCCCGAATAGCAAAACTCATTTACTACTTTAAGTGTCTCATTTCCTAATCTAATTCCCTCAGCATCACTCGACTTAATTGGACTACATTCCATTATCCTCGTTTTGCTTTTGTTGATGTTCATCTTATATCCTCCTTTCAAGACACTATCCATTCCGTTCAACTGCTCTTCCAAGTCTCTGACAGAATTACGATGTCATCGGCGAACCTCAAAGTTTTTATTTCTTCTCCATGGATTTTAATACCTACTCCAAATTTTTCTTTTGTTTCCTTTACTGCTTGCTCAATATACAGATTGAATAACATCTAGGAGAGACTACAACCCTGTCTCTCTCCTTTCCCAACCACTGCTTCCCTTTCATGTCCCTCGACTCTTATAACTGCCATCTGGTTTCTGTACAGATTGTAAATAGCCTTTCGCTCCCTGTGTTTTACCCCTGTCACCTTTAGAATTTGAAAGAGAGTATTCCAGTCAACATTGTCAAAAGCTTTCTCTAAGTCTACAAATGCTAGAAACGTAGGTTTGCCTTTCCTTAATCTTTCTTCTAAGATACGTCGTAAGGTCAGAATTGCCTCACGTGTTCCAGTATTTCCACAGAATCCAAACTGATCTTCCCCGAGGTCGGCTTCTACTAGTTTTTCCATTCGTCTGTAAAGAATTCGTGTTAGTATTTTGCAGCTGTGGCTTATTAATCTGATAGTTCGGTAATTTTCACATCTGTCAACACCTGCTTTCTTTGGGATTGGAATTATTATATTCTTCTTGAAGTCTGTGGGTATTTCGCCTGTTTCATACATCTTGCTCACCAGATGGTAGAGTTTTGTCTGGACTGGCTATCCCAAGGCCGTCAGTAGTTCGAACGGAATGTTGTCTACTCCGGGGGCCTTATTTCGACTCAGGTCTTTCAGTGCTCTGTCAAATTCTTCACGCAGTATCGTATCTCCCATTTCATCTTCATCTACATCCTCTTCCATTTCCATAATATTGTCCTCAAGTACATCGCCCTTGTATAGACCCTCTATATACTCCTTCCACTTTTCAGCTTTCCCTTCTTTGCTTAGAACTGGATTTCCATCTGAGCTCTTGATGTTCATACAAGTGGTTCTCTTATCTCCAAAGGTCTCTTTAATTTACCTGTAGGCCGTTTCTATCTTACCCCTAGTGAGATAAGCCTCTACATCCTTACATTTGTCCTGTAGCCATCCCTGCTTAGCAATTTTGCACTTCCTGTCGATGTCATTTTTGAGACGTTTGTATTCCTTTTTGCCTGCTTCATTTACTGCATTTATATATTTTCTACTTTCATCAATTAAATTCAATATTTCTTCTGTTACCCAAGGATTTCTACTATCCCTCGTCTTTTTACCTACTTGGTCCTTTGCTGCCTTCACTACCTCATCCCTCAAAGCCACCCATCCTTCTTCTACTGTACTTCTTTCCCCCATTCCTGTCAATTGCTCCCTTATGCTCTCCCTGAAACTCTGTACAATCTCTGGTTCTTTTAGTTTATCCATGTCCCATCTCCTTAAATTCCCACCTTTTTGCTGTTTCTTCAGTTTTAATCTACAGGTCATAACTTATAGACTGTGGTCAGAGTCCACATCTGCCCCTGGAAATGTCTTACAATTTAAAACCTGGTTCCTAAATCTCTGTCTTACCATTGTATAATCTATCTGAAACCTGGCAGTATCTCCAGGCTTCATCCATGTATACAGCCTTCTTTTATGATTCTTGAACCAATTGTTACCTATGATTTTGTGTGTGTGTGTGTGTGTGTGTGTGTGTGTGTGTGTGTGTGTGTGTGTGTGTGTGTGTGGGTGGGTGGGTGGGTGGTGGGTGGGTATGTGTGTGTTGTCCTTCTTCATTCACCATAAAGCCCTCATTCCTCTGTATCTCTTTCTTCTATTCCGTCCCCAACTACAGCGTTCGTATCATGTCATTGTTATATTTTCGTCTCTTTACTTGTTGAATTATCCATTCAATGTCCTCATATATTTTCTCTACTTCTTCAACATTTTCTTGTGGCGGCGGCGTGTACTGCATATCTGAACCATTATTGTTGGCGTCGGTGTGCAGTAAATTCTGATGAGATTAATCCCATATTTGAACTTTTTACAGCAACTAACTTCCTGTCCCATCTTCCTGTTCATGACAAGTGCAAGTCCTCTTTCACATTTCTCTGCTGCTGTTGATAAGACCCTATACTAGTCTAACCAGAGATCAGTAACGTCTTCCATTTTACATCAGTAGCTCATACTTCCCTGAGTACATTTCGCTTATAAGATTTTCGAGTCTCCCATCACATCCTGTCTTCTTTTGTTCTACACTCCAACTCATAGAACTACCGATTCGTTGATTACTGAATCTTTTCCTCAAGGCAGTCTCATACCGGAGATCCGAACGGGTACTGATCCAGAATCTTTTAAAAATAGGTGGAACGTCTTGATTCATTTACACCTACTGGCCACATCTCGTGTGTATAATGTCTCTAAAATGTTATTGTTAATGAGAAAATATTTTAATGGTTATTGATTATTCTTGCGGTTACTATTTAGCTTTTTTTGTTTGCCGTAAATAATATTCATTAACAGAAATTGTGGCTGATCTATTTTCGTTGGGTTCGAGCCTATATACGTAACGTGCCGTTTCCCAACCTCCTACGCGATTATTTCACTGAGTTTTGCAATAAATCATTGCAATTAATATTTCCTTCTGCTTTAGCTAGCATAAGAGCATGATTTTAGAATCACGGGATAGCACACATCCGTGGCTAGTCCTAACACACTATGTCACAAAATTGAAAGTAACGTGTAGAAAATCCAACTATATGTAAGACATTTACGTGTCGCACGCAGACGGAAATAAACTACTCTCTCAAGGTATTTCCGATGCTCAAACGAATTATTTCCATGCTTCTTCCTGACACTGACAACCGAAATGTTATTCCATAAATTTGTTTTATAATACAGTTTAAAGCAATACCTTCTATCTCATTGCATGCTTAACATTTGCAATCAGTGAAGAGTTTACCCTCTCGTTAAAACTGAACAAAGCCCAGTACCACATGGAATCCCTATCAGATTTTATATTGTGGCTGAGTTATACTCCCACCTCCCGCCCCCACCCCACGAGTTAACTCTAATCTGTCGCAGATTCCTCTAACAAAATCCGTGTCCGGTAATTGGAAGGAAACATAGGTCACATCCATTTACAAGAAGGATAGCAGAAATGATCCACAAAACTACTGTCGAGTAGACTACACGTAAATTTGTTGCTTTTGGTACACGTTCTGAGCACAGACCTAAACAGGTATCTCGAAGACAATGACTTCCTCCATGCCTCCCAGCATGGGTTTCGCGAAATCAATCATGCGAAAACCGAACTCGCACTTTTGACATACTGAAAGCCATAAATAAATTCATTCAACTAGATGTAGTATTTCTTGATTAACGAAAAGGATTTGACTCTGTACCACACCTGTACTTGTTAACAAGACTACGATCGTGAGGAGTTTTTGTTAGCGAAGTTGCAGCAAGCTATCCCGGTTGGAGAGTCATCAAGAGATGGCGACGTAAATTCGGGTGTACATTGCTGTTGATAGTATGTATTTATGATCTTACGAACTGTGTTAATAGTGACCTCACGTTTTTGCCGATCATGTTATTATCTGTCGTCAAGTACTGTCTGAAAGAAGCAGTTCATATTCATTGATGTATTGCTAAATTTTAAGCGTGGTGCACACGTTGGCAAGTTGCTTTGAATGTTTAGAAAAATAAACCTATGCCCTTCACAAAACGAAAAAACGAAGTATCTTATGACTGCAATAACAACAAGTCGGAAATGTAATCATCCAAGTCCAACAAATACCTGGTCGTAACACTTCGTGTGGATATGAAATGGAATGAACACATAGGTCCAGTCATGGGTGAGATGGGGCAGGTATCAGACTTCGGTTTAATGGTAGAGTACTGGGGAAATGCAATCAGTCTACAAAGACGACTGCTTACAAATCACTCATCTGACCCATCGTAGAATATTGCTCAAGTGTGTGGAACCCGTACCAAAGAGGACTAACAGTGGATGATGAACGTATACAGAGAAGGGGAGCGCGAATGATCAGAGGTTTGTTTGGACTGCGACAGTATGTCACTAACATTTTGAAAGAACTGAACTGGCCGATTCTTGAAGATACACGTAAACAAGTCCGACAAAGCCTGCTTACAACGTTTCAAGAACAGGTTTTAAGTGATGACTCTAGGAATATACTAAAACCCTCTATTTATCGCTACCATCCGAATCGTGTGTAGAAGGTTAGACTGATTACAGCACTCACGGAGACACTCCATACGTGAATTAGACGAAGAAAAGTCCTAACTACTGGTACACAAGGTATACCCACTGCTACGCACTTCACAGCGGTTTGCAGATATACTATAATTGTGTCTGGATACAAAAAAAGGAATTAGATCTTGGATACAATTTGCGCAGAGGTGTCGCTTGATTCTCTTTCCTTTAAAGTTATTCATTTACTCAAATGTAATACTGTAGTAGTCGATGAAACTACCCATTACTGAAAAAGCAACACAGCTATCTCTGGAGTTAACTGCGTTATGAGATACTAGAGAGACTGGCTATGACAGGCTCAGTTCTATAAGTGTTGACACAATTTAGATAATTTGTAATGTAGCCGTGCAAAACGTGGAAAACTTGCTTTACTGTCTTGAAAACTATAGAACGTTGTACCCGAATTGAAAATGCGACTGTTCTGCTTTTGTTCGTGTTTGCCAGTTATACGGAAAAACACCATTTGCAACAGAATAAAACATAAATTAACTACTGTCGTTTTCAAAGTATTTAGAATTTTCTTGCTTCAGTGTTTTGGCTAATTTCGTGTCAGGTGCTATTAGACGCAAATATCTCCGTGAGAAATTCTTCCTGAAAGCATCTTTGATCAGACCTGGGATACAGTTCAACTGATTTTTTTTATAGTAATTGGGGTGACCATGGATTGGAGAGAGTAAATTCTTTCAATTGAAATGAATGATTGTCAAAAGTTAATTTTGATAAGAAAGATTATTATAAAGCGATTTTTTAAAAACATTAACATGGCACTTTATATGACAATAGTACATTTGCGCGAGGCTGCTTTTACCTTGTACTACATCGCTCAGGCACCGCCATCGCTCCCCACGACTGGCCCAGCCAATTCCATACAAACGACTGCTCGCTACTATTTACTCCTACTGCCATATGCTCTTGATGCTGATAACACTGCTCTCTGCTCTGAGGTTCTCTTATAGCTGACATATCGCAGGCAGCGCGCGAGTAATCCATCGAAATTACATCTGGTCGACTGCGCTAGCAATAAATTCCTTAGTCATGGACCTCTTACAACGAAAATGCATAAGACTGAAAGAAGCGGTTTTTATTTTTTTTTAAAGAAGTAGAGAATCTCTACCGAAAACCTAAGTGCAAGAGTTGACGTACTTTCGCTTCATTTACATACAGTTTTTTTTACAGCAAGAAATTCGGAAAACTCGTTTTTCTCGTATACCGCGTCACCCGCTCTGTGGGAACCGCTCGCTGCCTGTGTGACGTCACTCGCCGCTGAAAGACGCTGCCAAACGCCGCGGCGTGAAACACGCCGCAAGACCGCTTTGTGTGTGGCCAGGACTAAAGAAGCGGCAGATTTGCGGCCCGGGAGGAAGGGGTGCTCGCGAAAGGGGTTTACGAGATCAAGGAAGGCCTGTGCTGTATGCTCCAGGCATCGCAGACAGGCCCAGAAAGAAAAAAAAAATTAATGCGATTTTCTAAAAGTCACATTTGTGTTTCTGGGTGTTTGGATTCCCGAAAAAGCATTTGGCCGATTCTAATGCGGCTTAGCTACTTTTGTAGAGAACTGAACTGGCTGTGGTCGGTGCCTTTAAAAGCTAAAATTTTTTTAAAAAAATCGATTTATATCTACGTTTGAATACCCAAACATTTTTTTTCAAATAGCCGCCATTTTGTGAAAAAATTACGGTTTTGTTTTACTTGTAAACTCTACGACCAAAGTTACAGTCGTACATTTTAACAATTTATTGGTCTGGTCTGTTTCAGACCATTCAGTTAACTGAACCAGGCGTACATCACGATATTCGGCACCTTTTCGTATAATAACCCCTCAATATTTTTGGACAACAAAATTTTTAATGCACGTGGAAGGTAGATGAATGAAAAAGGCAAGCATTGTTTGACATATCCCTTGATTTCACCTACAAAAAATCGGGTTATAGATCAGAAAACAAAATTAATGTCGGCGAGCTGGTCGATCAGGCGCTGCTAGATTGTTCTGCTGTCGGCCTACTATGAATGCTGAAATCACACAGGAAACGCAAAACTACGGAATAAAGAAATGACGCAACCAATTTTAATCAATCATCTATTTTAACACTAAATTCATTGCATATACGGTAAGCGGCAAACGAAAGAACTACAAAGAACGAAACTCGTCTAGGTTGAAGGGGGAAACCAGATGGCGCTATGGTTGGCCCGCTAGACGGCGCTGCCATAGGTCAAACGGATATCAAGTGCGTTTTTAAAAATAAGAACCCCCATTTTTGTTACATATTTGTGTTGTACGTAAAGAAATTTGAATGTTTTAGTTGGACCACTTTTCTCGCTATGTGATAGATGGCTCTGTAACAGTCACAAACGTATAAGTACGTGGTGTCGCGCAACATTCGTTCAGTGCGAGCGGTATTTGCTTCGTGATACATTAACCGTGTTAAAATGGACCGATTGCCAATTGCGGAAAAGGTCCATATCGTGTTGATGTATGGTTATTGTGATCAAAATGCCCAGCGGACATGCGCTATGTATGCAGCTCGGAATCCTGGACATCACCCAGGTGGCCGGACCGTTCGCCGGATAGTTGCGTTAGTTACGTCAACCACGACCTGCAACAAAGGATGATGCCCAAGTAGGTATTTTAACTGCTGTCGCGGATAATCCGCACATCAGTAGCCGACAAATTGCGCGAGAATCCGGAATCTCAAAAGTGTCGGTGTTGAGAATGTTACATCAACATCGGTTGCACCGGTACCATATTTCTATGCACCAGGAATTGCATGGCGACGACTTTGAACGTCGTGTACAGTTATGCAGTTGGGCACAACAGAAATTACGGGACGACGACAGATTTTTTTCACGCGTTCTATTTAGCGACGAAGCGTCATTCACCAACAGCGGAAACGTAAACCGGCAATACTGTCTATTGGTCATCGAAGTATCATACCATGGCCCGCACGTGCACCGGATCTGATGTCCCCGCATTTCTTTCTGTGGGGAAAGTTGAAGGATATTTGCTATCGTGATCCACCGACAACGCCTGACAACATGCGTCAGCGCATTGTCAAAGCATGTGCGAACATTACGGAAGGCGAACTACTCGCTGTTGAGAGGAATGTCGTTACACGTATTGCCAAATGCATTGAGATTGACATCATTTTGAACATTTATTGCATTAATATGGTGCTTACGGGTAATCACGGCGTAACAGCATGCGTTGTCAGAAATTATAGGTTCACAAAGGTACATGTATCACATTGGAACACACGAAATAAAATGTTCAAACGTACCTAAGTTCTGCATTTTATATTAAAAACCTACCTGTTACAGACTGTTCGTCTAAAATTGTGAGCCATATGTTTGTGACTATTACAGCGCCATCCACCACAAAGCGAAGAAAGTGGCCCAACTAAATCATTAATATTTCTTTACATACTACACGAATATGTAATAAAAATAGAGGTTCCTATTTTAAAAAACGCAGTTGATATCCGCTTGACTTATGGCAGCGCCATCTAGCGGACCAACCGTAGCGCCATCTGGTTTCCCCCATCAAGCTAGACAAGTTTCGTTCTTGGTAGTTTTTACGTTTGACGCTTATTTCGTGAGATATTTGGTCCGGTCACGATCAATGGTCCACCCTCTGTATGCAAAACTAATAGATAATAATTCTCATTAACACGATTATCATAATATATCTATACGACGCATATCGTCTGTCATTCCGTATATTAATACGTCTTACTAAATTAATTATTTTTGATAACAGGTTTGTCCATACGTCTACATGACGTGTTCTGCTAATTTCATACAGCCTCACACACCTGTCGTCGAAATGCATTTTATGACAACGTATGGGGACGCCATATGTGGATACACGTAGTGTGTTGTCAATGCAGTGATTTTCATTGCCTCCTCCATACTCGTGCCGTCGCTTATTTAGGTTCTTGCTCATTTTACGTGCAGATTCCCACCCCATGGGCAAGAGGGCCTCAAAATTCTGCTCGTTCAAAATGGTTCAAATGGCTCTGAGCGCTGTGGGACGTAACTGCTGAGGTCATCAGTCCCCTAGAACTTAGAACTACTGAGTCGTCCGTGAGACAACGTTGATTTCGAAATTGGACTAGTCACTGTGTGCCACCTGGGTAACAAACACTTCATGGGCATCTCCACCCTCATACGGATACATTTACGCTGCAGCCTTACTGCTAGCAGCTTCTCTCACTGCCCTACTGGCTTCACGTCAGGAGCTTGGTTACATTTGTCCTGGAGGTCAGCTGTTAGCGGCTTGCCAGGAGTAATTACCGTAATTTACCGTATTTTACAAAACAAACTCTTTGTTTATAAAACTGAACTGACCTTTACAATTCATGAATATCGTCATCTCTTCAGCGTTATCGTTGACCTCTTCATATCTAAGTTGGTCTTCACAGCCATCGAGAGCGTTACGTACTTCGTGAAAAATTTAACAATAATATATTCTCTCACTGATTTACCCACTGACTCACTTGTCTGATTGCAAATCGTTTTAAAGATCCATGCTGTATGACTTCATTTTGGGTTTCGTCCATCATTCATTAGTTGCATTCTTCTGTCACACACACTTTACAATGTAACTTTTAATCCGTCTTGACTGCAAAATTTTTACTCATATGAGCGGTTTCGGTTCCTCTAGAACCATCTTCAGATCTGATGTTTCGGTTACAGGAGTAACCCGTCCAAATACAGCAACTTTCAAATGCTGCGTCACATGCGCGACGCAAAATGTGAAAGTTGCTGTATTTGGACGGGTTTCAGGTTTTGTCTCCGGTAACCACGTTATCGAGAAATTGTGAGTTTTCTCGAATGCACTTCAGGATTTCTGTTAAAAATTGCCATGATTCGCTTTTTGTCCATTAGATACGAAGCTTGGCAGAAACGACGCGCAAATTTTCCGCATTGCTAAACCAGTTGTGGTTTGAGTGATTTGGTAAGGAAGGCGTAACTGCTCCCTAATCATACGAATCGTTATCGCCGGTAAGAATTTATAAGTGTTTTACTTCTGAGAGATTTTCGTCGACTCTAGACGTTGACAGGCGATCGGGGCGTGGTAATGCGCCACTCAAACAATTGGGCGGCTCATGACAGTATTACAGTGGTTCTCCCTGAGCATTTATAGGGTTTCTGCGGAGGTTTCTCCAAGTTTGAAGGAAAACTTCAAGGCGAAATGCCACTCGAAAATCCGTTCCACTCGCGCGTGACGTCACTACTATTCGATCGCACACCATAGGCGGGGTCTGACAGAAAAAAGTAGCGAAACATGCGTATGATAGACGGGCACCATTAGGATTGAAGGAGGCCCGTTTTATTGCTCTTGAGATTTCTCTCTGTGGAACGCATTTTCTGCAAGAGAAAACGCGAAGTAGGCAGACCCGGCGGACATTACTGACACAGTGAAACACATGGCCTTGTCGCGTTTCGTTTTCAGAACACCGTTTACACGAGAGAAAAAGTTACTGCCGGCTAAATAATCTGAGCAGAAGAAGTCAAGCAGCACTCACAGTAAAGTCTTGTTTTTTGATGCGCTCTTCAAAACTTTGTGATGTCATTTGCACAATATGCTGAGGAGAGATGTTAATTAATACTTCTGCATAAAAAGAGTCGTCCCTGTTAATTATTAGCCGTGTTTACAACAATTACCGCACCCAATTACAGGTTTACAGCTGTTGCAAAGCATTGCTTGAAGCACAGTGATTATGTGAAGCCTCGGCGACGACACCGTTATGTCGCTTTAATCAGAGACGTGAAGAATTAGCACCACAGCAACAAGTGCACTGCGATTAATAAGGCAAGGTGTGAACTTTCTTTTTCGTCGATAATGTAAAGGAGCGTCACAATTAATTAAATCATTTCTCTGAACGAGTGTGTTTTGTTCAATAAGTTGTCATTTTCACCTATAGATTATTACTGCTCCGCAAAGTTGAACTGATTCTCGAAAAAAATTACATAAAGAGAACACTACATTTTACACAGGAAAGACGTAACATCTATCGGGAGCGTGGATTAGGAAAAGTGCTGCAGACAGGGACCACTTAAGTTCAGACGAATGAGAAATTAAAATTGCTCCTTCAGCATGTAGGTATCGCAAAATGCCATGTCTAGTTATAACGGTACTGCTCCAGTAAATAATTTTTTATGTGTGATATTTGGTGCAAATTGAGATAAGAATCGAGATATATCACCCTGATCCGACGAGAATTCTCTGAATACTCCTAAGATAACAACGACAGTGTTCTCACGGCTCCTTGCGCATCTTGCCGAATTTTACCAACACTCGGGTGCCCGCTAAATGACCTGATCTTAAGCACATTGAAATTTTCTGGCGCCATATGGGATATCAGATTAAACATAGCAACCAGCATCGCCGAAATTTTGTTATCTGCGGGATCTAGTCATTTAATCATTTTCCTCCGGAGCTAAGTGACCAACACACGTGACTGTCATTTGGAAGGGCCCGGGTTCGATTTCCAGTACTGCCAGAGATATTTCCTTGGTACGAAGAACTGAAAGTTGTGCACCCAGCCTCGTGATGCCAACTGACGAACTACTTGATTGAAAAGTAGCGGCTTCAGTTCACGAAAACTGACTACGGCTGGCACCCCTCAATACCGCATCCGTTGACGCCCTTGCCAGGGGATTATACGGCGTTCGGTCGGTACCGATGCTCCGTGGTGGGTCTGTGGACGGAGTTTATGTTTTTACGGGATGTAATCGTGAATAAGTGGCGCCAGCTGTATGTGACATAACTAAAAAATTGTGAACTGTCACCCTCGCTGAACCGGGGTCATTATGGCGTCTGACGCGATGTTACCACAGTATTAGTGTCACGTCTCCTGGGGTTACTAATTTTTAAAATTTATTCCTGATGTTCAGCTTAACAGTTATACAGGGTGTCCCAGCTATCTTGTCCACCCAAAATATCTCTGGAACAATAACAGCTTTGGAAAACGACTTTCACCGGTATGAATGTACATATTTGGAAACATTCTAAAACGAAAGCAGATGTGTTTTTTAAGACAAACTTATGTTTTCTTAAATGGACCTCCTATATTTTTTCTTCAGCAATCCATATCATGACAAAGCACATAAACAATGGCGTTGATTGCATCGCGATATTCCCATTACATTACATCCCGAGATATTGAGATGCGAAGTAGACACTTGAAACACCTGACATGCGCTGCTAGCGCACGTCCTGAGGCGTAGGCGTGAACCCCATGCTGCCCGTAACCGCGATGTGATTGACATGTACACTCCTGGAAATTGAAATAAGAACACCGTGAATTCATTGTCCCAGGAAGGGGAAACTTTATTGACACATTCCTGGGGTCAGATACATCACATGATCACACTGACAGAACTACAGGCACATAGACACAGGCAACAGAGCATGCACAATGTCGGCATTGGTACAGTGCATATCCACCTTTCGCAGCAATGCAGGCTGCTATTCTCCCATGGAGACGATCGTAGAGATGCTGGATGTAGTCCTGTGGAACGGCTTGCCATGCCATTTCCACCTGGCGCCTCAGTTGGACCAGCGTTCGTGCTGGACGTGCAGACCGCGTGAGACGACGCTTCATCCAGTCCCAAACATGCTCAATGGGGGACAGATCCGGAGATCTTGCTGGCCAGGGTAGTTGACGTACACCTTCTAGAGCACGTTGGGTGGCACGGGATACATGCGGAGGTGCATTGTCCTGTTGGAACAGCAAGTTCCCTTGCCGGTCTAGGAATGGTAGAACGATGGGTTCGATGACGGTTTGGATGTACCGTGCACTATTCAGTGTCCCCTCGACGATCACCAGAGGTGTACGGCCTGTGTAGGAGATCGCTCCCCACACCATGATGCCGGGTGTTCGCCCTGTGTGCCTCGGTCGTATGCAGTCCTGATTGTGGCGCTCACCTGCACGGCGCCAAACACGCATACCACCATCATTGGCACCAAGGCAGAAGCGACTCTCATCGCTGAAGACGACACGTCTCCATTCGTCCCTCCATTCACGCCTGTCGCGACACCACTGGAGGCGGGCTGCACGATGTTGGGGCGTGAGCGGAAGACGGCCTAACTGTGTGCGGGACCGTAGCCCAGAGTCATGGAGACGGTTTGCGAATGGTCCTCGCCGATACCCCAGGAGCAACAGTGTCCCTAATTTGCTGGGAAGTGGCGGTGCGGTCCCCTACGGCACTGCGTAGGATCCTACGGTCTTGGCGTGCATCCGTGCGTCGCTGCGGTCCGGTCCCAGGTCGACGGGCACGTGCACCTTCCGCCGACTACTGGCGACAACATCGATGTACTGTGGAGACCTCACGCCCCACGTGTTGAGCAATTCGGCGGTAAGTCCACCCGGCCTCCCGCATGCCCACTATACGCCCTCGCTCAAAGTCCGTCAACTGCACATACGGTTCACGTCCACGCTGTCGCGGAATGCTACCAGTGTTAAAGACTGCGATGGAGCTCCGTATGCCACGGCAAACTGGCTGACACTGACGGCGGCGGTGCACAAATGCTGCGCAGCTAGCGCCATTCGACGGCCAACACCGCGGTTCCTGGTGTGTCCGCTGTGCCGTGCGTGTGATCATTGCTTGTACAGCCCTCTCGCAGTGTCCGGAGCAAGTATGGTGGGTCTGACACACCGGTGTCAATGTGTTCTTTTTCCATTTCCAGGAGTGTATAATCACACCTCCATACTTATCAAGAGGTCCGAAACGAATAATACGGTCTGCTGCCATCAACTCGTATAAGCACATAATGGTTTCCCTCTTGCGCGCTTTACGTATCTACGTACACAATATGAACCAGTACCGATCGGTGTACACCCGGCAGGTTGTCTTATTTATCCTGCACACCCAAAATAAGGTTTATCTAATGCGTAATATGACCCATTGTGCCTGTCGCGTAGGGCCTTGCTCTACCTAGTCAAGTGTCCAACGTAGTTCCCACTACTGCCACAGTTACCACTTCGCCTTGTTTATGATTTGCGACCCATGCAAAGTCCTGCACTCCACCCCCCTCCGAGCATCCCATTTGTTGTTGCTTTGGCGTGCAGTACACCGCTTGCCAGTGTAGTCGTGCATCAGAGTAATCTGGTGACGGTACGGTGGTAGTGCACATTGTGAATAAACGTTGTGTTGTGGAACTTATACTGTACAGTATAATGTACACACATGAAGATATGGTAGATCTATGGAGAATGTACGTTGACGGGAAATACGTTATGAGATTGCTTGTTTGATAATAGTATTGTTAGCGAACATTATGATTATTAAGTTAATATGTCTGTTTTCTACCCTACTCTACATACCTGTACTGTTCAGGCAGAACGACTGTAAAGAAGACGATTCCCTGACAAGCCATCGCCTTCGCGCCGGATGTTTAATCGTCTCACATCTCGTCTACGTGAAACGGTAAGCTTAAATCCAAAACCTCGACATCGTCCTAGAACACGCACAGATGAACGTGCTGAAGCTGCTGTGCTCGCTACCATAGCTGTGAATCCTCAAATCAGCACACGTCAAATTGAACGTGAAGTTGGTGTGTCGAAATAAAGTGCACAGAGTATTCTTAAACGTCATAAATTTCATCCTTACCATGTTCATTTACACCAGGATCGTCATGAAAATGACTTCAGCAATAGGGTAACATTTTGTCGGTGGGCTCAGTAAAAACTTCTGACTAATCCAAATTGTTTGCAGATGTTCTCTTTACCGACGAGGCATCATTCTCCAACAAAGGAATTGTCAATATGATGACTATGCATTATTGGTCCGCAGACAATCAAAAATGGCTCCATCAGGTAGAGCATCAACGTCCGTGGAAAGTTAATGTTTGGTGTGAGATTATTGGAGATACCATTATCGGACCTTTCTTTGTAAATGACATCCAAAATGGCAGACAATACTGCAGATTTATACGACACAATCCTCCTGTTCTCTTGGACACCGTACCTTGGAACCGGAGAATGGTCATGTGGTATCAGGATGACGGATGCCCTGCACATAACGCCTTACGAGCACGACTTCTGAACCGTTGGATCCCTGGTAGGTGGATTGGACGAGGTGGCCCAGTTAGGTGGCCTGCCCGAGCTCCGGACCTTACACCGCTGGGTTATTTTCTTTGGGGAGCAGTGAAGGCTGCTGTTTACCAACATGAACCAACAACACCAGAGGACATGAAGCAACGCATTATTGATGCTTGTACAGCCATCAAAGAGGAAACAGTAGCACGAAGTAGGGCATCCTTCATCCGCAGAGTGACCCTATGCATGCAAGCCAATGGGCATCACTTTGAGCATGAGATGTGAACACAGTGGAAATGTCTACAAAGGACCATTTTACCCAGTGCTGTTAACATTTGTCTCCAACAATTTGTCATGTAACGCATTAGATAAACATATAACATTGATAATTATGTGATAATAAAACTAATTGGTTAAACATGTTTACATTCATCTTCTGTGTCCTACCTGAACTTCCCAAATCAAAACATTTTTACCTAAACAACGGTAAAACTTTTAGTCCACTTTGCTCGCTTTACTAAAACCATCAACATGAATTTTACTATTGAGAGTGAAAGATTAACTGTGACTTGCGCTAGATCTACAGTAATGTAAAGTTTTAACGTTGAACGGCATTACCTTTTTAGTAACGGATTAACGATAAGCGAAGTTAACTTTGTGACTAATGTTGCGGTACACAGATATGTTACAGAACCGCATCACCCCTAGCCTATGGGATAAATACCTGCTGGAATGTACGACGTTAATGCTGGATGGCAGCAGACCGTATTATTCGTTTCGGACCTCTTGATAAGTATAGAAGTGTGATTACGCATGTCAATCACACCGCGATTACGGGCAGTATGGGGTTCACACCTGAGCCTCAGTACGTGCGCTAGCAGCGCATGTCGGGTGTTTCAAGCGTCAACTTCGCGCCTTAATATCTCGGGATGTAATGGGAATATTGCGATGCAATTAATGCCATTGTGTATGTGCTTTGTCATGCTATGGATTGCTAAAGAAAAAATATAGGAGGTCCATTTAAAAAAAAACATAAGTTTGTGTTAAAAAACACATATGCTTTCGCTTTAGAATGTTTCCAAATATGTACATTCATGGGCCCCAGCCCTACATTGATACCGGTGAAAGTCGTTTTCCAATAGCTGTTATTGTTCCAGAGATATTTTGAGTGGACAAGATAGCTGGGACACCCTGTATTGTACTACCTATAGCGGCACATGACCGAGCGAGGTGGCGCAGTGGTTAGACACTGGACTCGCATTCGGGAGGACGGCGGTTCAACCCCGCGTCCGGCCATCCTGATTTAGGTTTTCCGTGATTTCCCTAAATCGCTCCAGGCAAATGCCGGGATGGTTCCTTTCAAAGGGCACGGACGACTTCCTTCCCCGTCCTTCCCTAATGCGATGAGACCGATGACCTCGCTGTCTGGTCTCTTTCCCCAAAACAACCAACCAATATAGCGGCACATGGAAACCTATGCCAGACCGAGATTCGAAACAGGATTTTCCCCTTATCACGAGCAGTCGTCTTACACCCTTTGGCTATCCAAGAAAGCACCCCGGACCGACACAATGTTCCATAAGTTACTAACACATTTCTTTTCATAGGTTCTTAAGTTATTTAGTCACAATCGGCCACATCGTGTTTCCCATGCAGATTTTAGTCATGTCAGTCCTGAGAGGGTAGTCGGACAGGTAAGGCGACCGAACGCGATTAGCAGGAAATCCGGGTTCGAGACCAGGACTCGCCCAATTCTCATTTGTTGCTTTAGGGACTACATCTGTACGTATTGAGTCAAGGTGAATTTCAGGAATAAATTCGAAAACCGGTATTTTAAAATTATTTATACAGGGTGTGGTCGGATAATCCATACCTTACCAGTCCCACCAACATCTTGTACCTTGAAGTGGCAGGTATTCTCCCTTCTAACACTTGCTACCTGGAAATAAACCGAGCTTTTAAAATGTCGTACCATTTTTTTTCTCTTGAAAATGGAAATCTGTGTTATTTTCCAGTACCATCTATTTCAAAACATTTTAACTTGTTATTGCTTTTTAATACTACTTCTTAATCTGGTTTCACTTAATGATAATCACAGCGTAGTGGAGTACTAATGCAATGCATAAATTATGAAGCGCGTTATTGACAAGCTTTTAGTGAGTGCAACAATTTTAAGTTTGAATACAATATTTGTTCCTAGGTATATGACCGTGTTGTACTCTGAAACAGTTTTTCGCATCTGGAAAAATCTTTCTTTTCCGGAATGATTTCTGTAATTTCATAAAAAGACTGTAGCACAAATTAAGTGAATGCTATCATATCAACATGCTATTACAGAACTGACTAGAGTCGAAAGTCTGAAAACTGTTAGATCGTACATCACTCTCCTCCGCCCCCCCTCCCCCCCGTGAGATAATATTGCCTAGCTGTTACAGTATTTGGATATTCTAGTAATTGTCATTCGCATGCTTTCTGTGATCTGGTCACGACGACTTCGTTTTGTTTAGGATTACACCTAAATAGCATTTCTTTTGTGATGCACACTCTGTTCTAATATGACAAGTCATATGGAACTGCCACGTCAGAATTTCTGTTCGCTTGTTGTTAAGTAAGTTATTTTATGATGCATACTCTGCCTTTTTAATGAATGTCTTGTGAATATGCAATTTTGTAATGCTTATACATCTTCCATTAGGCAATGATGACAACCATATGTAGAATAATTTTGTAATGCTTATACATCTTCCATTTGGCAAAGATGACAACCATATGCAGAACTGTAGCTATAAACAAAATTGCAGAATGAAATTTTCACTCTTCAGAGGAGTGTGCGCTGATATGAAACTTCCTGGCAGATTAAAACTGTGTGCAAGGCAAAGGTCCCGACTTCGAGTCTCGGTCTGACACACAGTTTCAATCTGCCAGGAAGTTTTATAAACAAAATTGTTTTTATGTTTTGAAGTCACACACATAGGATGCGCGCATTTAACACTAAGAGTGGCAGAAAAGCTATGTACACTTTTATTTAGTTTGAGTACACATCTTATCTTCATTACATTTACCACAGGTACGGATCAAATGTTATTTTGGAGTCACATTGAACTACATTTTCTCGAACAGAAGGGAAACAATTTCTAAATTTCGTATTTATAATTTGATTTTTATGCATCCAATTTCTGAAAACCTATTCATGAAGGAAATGTCGTGAGTGTGTCAGACACAAAATACACTCCTGGAAGTGGAAAAAAGAACACATTGACACCGGTGTGTCGGACCCACCATACCTGCTCCGGACACTGCGAGAGGGCTGTACAAGCAATGATCACACGCACGGCACAGCGGACACACCAGGAACCGCGGTGTTGGCCGTCGAATGGCGCTAGCTGCGCAGCATTTGGGCACCGCCGCCGTCAGTGTCAGCCAGTTTGCCGTGGCATACGGAGCTCCATCGCAGTCTTTAACACTGGTAGCATGCCGCGACAGCGTGGACGTGAACCGTATGTGCAGTTGACGGACTTTGAGCGAGGGCGTATAGTGGGCATGCGGGAGGCCGGGTGGACGTACCGCCCAATTGCTCAACACGTGGGGCGTGAGGTCTCCACAGTACATCGATGTTGTCGCCAGTGGTCGGCGGAAGGTGCACGTGCCCGTCGACCATGGACCGGACCGCAGCGATGCACGGATGCACGCCAAGACCGTAGGATCCTACGCAGTGCCGTAGGAGACCGCACCGCCACTTCCCAGCAAATTAGGGACACTGTTGCTCCTGGGGTATCGGCGAGGACCATTCGCAACCTTCTCCATGAAGCTGGGCTACGGTCCCGCACACCGTTAGGCCGTCTTCCGCTCACGCCCCAACATCGTGCAGCCCGCCTCCAGTGGTGTCGCGACAGGCGTGAATGGAGGGACGAATGGAGACGTGTCGTCTTCAGCGATGAGAGTCGCTTCTGCCTTGGTGCCTATGATGGTCGTATGCGTGTTAGGTGCCGTGCAGGTGAGCGCCACAATCAGGACTGCATACGACCGAGGCACACAGGCCCAACACCCGGCATCATGGTGTGGGGAGCAATCTCCTACACTGGCCGTACACCTCTGGTGATCGTCGAGGGGACACTGAATAGTGCACGGTACATCCAAACCGTCATCGAACCCATCGTTCTACCATTCCTAGACCGGCAAGGGAAATTGCTGTTCCAACAGGACAATGCACCTCCGCATGTATCCCGTGCCACCCAACGTGCTCTAGAAGGTGTAAGGCAACTACCCTGGCCAGCAAGATCTCCGGATCTGTCCCCCATTGAGCATGTTTGGGACTGGATGAAGCGTCGTCTCACGCGGTCTGCATGTCCAGCACGAACGCTGGTCCAACTGAGGCGCCAGGTGGAAATGGCATGGCAAGCCGTTCCACAGGACTACATCCAGCATCTCTACGATCGTCTCCATGGGAGAATAGCAGCCTGCATTGCTGCGAAAGGTGGATATACACTGTACTAGTGCCGACATTGTGCATGCTCTGTTGCCTGTGTCTATGTGCCTGTGGTTCTGTCAGTGTGATCATGTGATGTATCTGACCCCAGGAATGTGTGAATAAAGTTTCCCCTTCCTGGGACAATGAATTCACGGTGTTCTTATTTCAATTTCCAGGAGTGTAGATTACGGCACAGCAGTCCTGTGTTATTCCAATTTACGATGTAATGTTCCTTCGCACAAGCATGCGTGTCCGAAGGAACAGGCACTGCGGCGGCAATCGAGAATATGGACACCTGTCAGCTGTATAATGGAATCACGACAATGAAAAACTGTGCCGGATCAGGACTCGAACCGTATTTCCTGCTAGTCGCTAGCGGTCGCCTTACCTTTAAGTTATCCGAGCACGACTTTCGGTCAGACCCAACATTCCATATGTCTTCAACAGTGTGTGTACATCCTGTACTCGTGCATAAAGCATGAATATTCCAGT